>NW_010533753.1:0-38959 GCF_000687285.1 Phaethon lepturus
TTTCCAACCTTAATGACTCAGTGATTCTGTGTTTCTGTGAACAAAAGGAAGGCTAGAGAAAATGTGAAGCTGGTGCTGAATGAGGCAGGGAACCTGGTGATAAAGGATATGGAGAAGGCTGAGGCATTCAATTCATGTTCCACCTCGGTTTTTACTGGTAAGTCTGGTCTTCAGAAATCCCAGAGAAAGAAAGTTTGCAGGTAGTGAAACTAGGTTTGGCATATAGCCTCCTAAAACTTTCTGTAATATTATTGATTTAAATAAATACATAAAATATTTTTTTAAATTACAAAGACAACCAGAAATTTCTCAAATATTACAAGAATTTAAATATTAAAATGTGGCATCTATGTCATTTCTCTTATTTCTACTTTACTGGTTTACAGTAAGGAGTTAAGAGGAAAGGGAAAATATATTTGTCTAATGGCTACACTACAGAACAATTTTTGTAAAGATACTTCAACCTGATAAGTTTGAACATTTAAATACAGCAAGTAATTCAATAGAAGTCCTAGAGATAACATGATATCAAGTTAGATACAGGACCATTAAGTTAGAATTGAAATGTGTTATTTCCCAATCCCACAAAGCATGGTTAGTACAATGGCATTCTTTGCTGGTGCCTGGTTCTAGTTTTCTGATTCAGGCACACTTGAGTGACATCTGAAATCATGATCCCACTGTAACCTAAGCTGCTACTGCTCTTTCAACAAATCTGTCGCACCTTTATGCAGGTCTCTAATAGCAACAGGATTAGTCCAGAGAAGAGCAATGACACTGTGCTTCTGTGGTGGCTTTTCCTAACTGACCTGTCTTTTCTGTATTATTACACTGGGTAAATGTAGATCTTACACTAGTTTTGCTTTTACATTTTGAAATTATGAAATAATACAGTATTTCAATACCTCTTTTGAGAGCCAGAAGGATAATTTTCAAACTAACTTGAAAATCATAAGACATGGAAGTGACAGGGCTGAATGCTGCACATGACATTTTGAAAGATTTCAATTCTCTTTCTTCACAGGCAAACTATGTTTAAAACTAATAAAGATAATCAATTACCATGCATTTGAAGAATGACTTGAGGATTTGTATGTAACAAGATTTGGATACATTTTTGACAAGACACTTACTCTAGAATAAGTGTAACATTCTTTACAATACCAATCCACATAACAAAATATCTAAGAAAATACATCTGTATAAACCTTCAAATATTAAGGAAGAATCCACTAATAAAAATAAATGTCTCTAAAATATTTGGTCCCTGATTACCACTTGATTTGGACCAGTGCTAGAATTCTTTTGCCAGTAACTTCTCAAGGAACATTTGAAATGATTCCCCATCATTTCCAGAAACTTGAGAACCTGTGACTGGCCACACCTAAAAAAGAAAACGGGGGGGAAAAAAAAGGCGGGGGGGAGAGGAAGTGGGCAACCATCCTTTTTATGAATGTGGGCAGGTAGAAAAATGTTCACAGCAAGGAATAGAAATTATAAACTAATAGTTTTACGCAGCAAAACATCCTATTTATCATGAAGGATTCTGGCTACTAAATTCATTTGATAAATTCAGACATGCAAGATAAGAATTTGCAGAGAGGTTCTGTAAGTCTATGAATATATTCAGTTTGCTTGAAGTGAAAAACAGAAGCTCAAGCAACAAAAGAGACACAGTTAGATGCTTGTCAAGGAGACACCTGCTGCTGTTCATTCAGCTTGGGACAAATGACATTGGAAATAAAAGGTCAGAGCGCTTGAAGTTGTGGATTAATGAATTAGCAATTAGACTGAAAGGCATTGAAAAGCACAAGTGATATTTTCTGGCATATTACAAATTACCATAATAATGTATCCTATAGATCCCAGGACAGAAACAAAATGCTATTTTAATGAGGAAAAGAAAGCATGCAAACAACAATAACTGGAAGATAATATGAATATTTAAAACAGTAAACATATACATAAAAAATACATTACAGGCACTTAACAGTTAAAGAATTATGGATACTTAATCGTGACACAGAATAAATGGAAGGAGTTACAATACTATTTTTAAATATTAAATATTGTGAATTAGTAGCTTTGTTTAAAGAAGGGGTTGTGTAGGAGACTGACAACGTAATTTAACAAATGTAACTAATAATGATTGCTAGAAATTCAGAGAATGGTTCAACATAGAACAGTAATTCTTAATCTTCAGGGTAAATAAATGTAAACCAAGACATAATAATGCACTCAGAACAGATGGCCTTCAAATAAATCAGGAAAGAGATAAATTATAAACAAAATATAAAGCAGATGAAAATACAAGCAGATAGGGATAAGAAAATTGAAATGCAAACAGTAGTATTTTAAACATACACAGAGTACAGAAGAAAGGGAACTGTGTCCTTTTTTTTTTTTTAAGAGAGTAGGTAAAAATAAAATAAAATGCCAAGAAACTAGAAGATAACATAAAAAAACTTCAGCAGAAATCAGTAGGCATTCAACTTACCATCTATCTGTATTTATCAGAGTTGCTGTTTCAAGCAACATCTATACCATAAAGGCAGACTTGCCAAAACACAATGTGGTTTATGGAATGTTACTCCCCAAAACATCATCTCCTCAAAAGTTCAGAGTTCACATTTATGTTATATAAAACAGTTGCAGATGTTAGCTTTTTGAAAAAAAAAAGTAACCAATTTCACATAGTTTGTCCAAAATATAGCTTATATTTTGTACTTAGAGAGGAGTTTAGACTCCTTTGTAAGTACTATATATTATGTATTGAATGACAATTTAAGTTTGACTTTTGTAATGCAAAACTGCTCAACATATCCCATGTAATCTCATACAAGGAAAGCAGTAATTATTATAAAAACTATGAAAGATTTATAGCTGAACAGGACATCTTGTAATGAAATCTATGAGCAAAGAAGACTTGGAAACTCCAAAATCAAGATAGATATGGATTCTGCAGGTGAAAACCATTCAAAGACAGGTAAAATGTTACAGCTTCTGCTGAGCTGAGTATTTATCTTCCTCTCAATAATATTCATTCAAACTAACACCCAACAAGTGGTTTGTGAGCGCTCAGAATTTAGTATATGTTACAATATATCTTCTACACTGAGATGAGATTTCCTCAGTATATTAGGGACATAACATTAAAATATTTCCCTGTAATATAATTTATTTGTTGATGTTTTACCTAAAATTTCAGTTTTCAAAACAAGTTTTCTCTAGCCTTACTTCTAGACCTGTATACTCTTCCTCTGAAGGATTCCTGAACACTTTCCACCTTCATTTCAAAATGTAGATGAGAAGTGCTAAAAATGAACACCAGTGAATCAAAATGAAAGACTCTCAGACAATGGAAAAGTATTATGACCCAAGCTTTAGCAATGAACTCAGGGTTCTCAGAACAGCAACTGACCACAATCCAGGCCAAAATCACTCCACCTCCACAGGCTGAGAACAATGAAGATTACCACACACCTTACCCACCTGCACAGGACAATCACACATTTATCCTGCATGGGATAAACATGCACTTATTACACGAACAATGGTAACTGATTAGCCTACTCCTTAAGATAAGTCATTTGATTAGTCTACACATGACTGTAATGAAATGAAAAATAACTTTTTGCCTGGGAATACAATTTGTGTTGGTGAGGAATATTACGTAACATGTAAATTGTACCAGTAACAGAAATCATGTATTTTCACCCCCAAAAATAATTAAGCTTTATTAAGATTATTTTTTAATGAGAAATTGAAGTACATGCAAGTTGTTGGGTGCTTTTTTCATTTTTTTGATGCATAGATGTGGTTACTTCTCAAGTAAAAATGGACAAAATCTATATTTTACCTAAGAAACAAGATGATTAATTTAAACCAAGATTTGTAAGATAATTTATCTTATGATACTAGCCTAATAAAAAAGTATTTCATCAAACTATATAACCAGATGAAAAACAACAGTTCTAACCAGACAACTGAAATGATCTATTTAAAGGTACAGAAACATTAGGAACACAAAAAAACCTCAGAAACTTGTTATGAAGGCACTGTTAGCAAAATTACTATTTTCTTTCTTGATGGATAAATGTTCTCAGACAGCTGTTTTTCACATCATAGTTTCTCATGATAATCCTTATTTTTTCCAACACCCTATACAAACCTGATAGGTGACAGGGATAATGAAAAGAAATAATTGGAAAATTGCATCATTCCATGACAAAACAGCTACATTTACTTGCATAAACAAGGATCAACATTTGGAAAAGTCTTGGTATACTTTATTGAGGAAGGAATTTATCTACTCACATTTATTGACAGTAGTTAGAAAAAATAAGATGAACACTCAGTGAATACTGTAGCAAGTATGGTACAAATACAATTTTGTAAAAACAGATTGTAGCCTCACAATTGCTTCAAGCAAGACTTAAGTGTGAGCTAACACCAAAAGGCAGATGCTTAGGCTCTTATTCCAGTCCCGTTTTTGAAGGGGACTAGAGCTTGTGACATGCTCTAAGGTCTCCCCATTCTTCTATCTGCTGTTCCACCAATGAAATGGTGTCCCATAATTCTTAGATCTGCCAGCACTATGTGAGTGTCTTGGACAGCTTACGGAAGCTTAACTGGCACTAAACACTTATGTGTGATGGTGTACTGGCTTAATCCATAGCAGTTTAAACTCCCATCAAAGCCATTCACTGGTCTAATCAACAGAGATGATAAAGTCTAAAGAGCAATCCATCTGACCAAGTTCTAGAAAAATGTTTTGTATTCATGAATATGTCTACTGCATAAGAGATACCTTGGATAGCCAACCTGTCCTCAAATGTGCTTCTCTAGAATGGGATGGATGTCCTCTGTCACATCAGCTGCCTTATGCAGATGTACTTGAGATCATGGAGCATCTAACCTGAATTACTCCATTGGACGCAGCTTTAGAAGACAAGTCAAATTTCTCTCTCGGCTCTGTTATGATTGTTTTCACTAGGTCTTTGTTGGCCAAAACAGAAGCCTATGTAGCTGGTACTCCAACAGGCACCTTTTAGCAAAACATTCGTTTATGCATTTTAATCCTGAATTTAGTCTCTCGCAGCCTGTCTTCCGCTCCAATGTACAACATTCTAATCCGTGGAATTGTACTCAAGATTAAATTGATGTTATGAAGCCTGATGTAAGATGTCAAGTAGGTTTTAAAAATGTGTCTGGAAAAGGGAGTTCATACCAAAATCCTCCATCCTCTTTGAGAACATCTGTAATTATTAATACCTAATACAATAACTCTGAGAGTAAAGGAGGCATTGTCAAAAATTACCTTTCACATCTATTACGAGCTGCCCGCTGTTTCATAAAACTACACATTGATTACCCTCTCAAATTCCATGGTTTTCACAGACAAACCTCAATTTTTTAATGAGTCAAAATTAAGACAACTGCCATAATGTTAATCTCAGCAAATAATTTGACATGCAAAAAAGACAGTCATCAAAATTGTATCTATTCAATATGTTAATGGACAAAAGTCAAAGATACCACTTCTCTGAACAAAGAAAATCTGCCCAGGATTACCAGGGCTTTAGAATAATATTATTTATGGGAAAAAAAAGAAATATATTTAATGCACTCAACACAGCTTTGTTTTAAAGGAAGATAGAATAGGTTTGGGTTTTTTTCTTAATATTGATGATCAGTTGCAAATTTCAACATACAATTTATTAGTTAAAAAAGTAAGATCTCTTAAACTCATTCACATGTTGTATTGTACTTAGGTTTTCTATAGCCAGTATATTTAAAGAAAGAAAAGTCCTTCAAAAACAAGTAATATAAAAAACCTCAACAACTTATACACTTATAATTAAGATTTACCATCTTTTTTTACACATTTTTTGTAAAGTCAAACTTTAAGAACTAAACTTTAAAGTGCTACCAAATAAAATACTGCAAGTACATGCACCCAGTTCCCCCTTCTAAGAAAGCAAATAAATATCTTTGGTTTCTACTTTTCACAAAGCAAATTAAGCAGTGCTCTGAGTTCCTGTGGGCTTGGAGGGGTTTTTGTTTTGTTTTGTTTGGGGTTTTTTTTCACAAGTAAATGTGTGTTGTACTTTCACAGAAGATGTATGCTCATTTTGCAGATGCTAGTGGAAAGTTATCTTACTCTGAAGTTGATTCTTTTTCAGACAAGAAAAGTGTTAATAGACTCGACAATTATTTTGCAGGGCTCGACAAGTTACAATGTATTTTGCTTGACATGTTACAACGTATTTTAATATACTGTGAGCAGTATTAAAATATTACCACAAGTATGGAGAACTAAGACAGAGAGAATAACATCAAATTTAAATTAATATTTTTTTTCCTCTAACAAAAATATTTTGCTTGCTTACCCAATTAAAGAAAAACGTAAAACATGCATATTATTGCCTCATATCTCACCGAAGACATGATATACTAGCAGGGGAAGAATTATTCCTAAGATAGCTGATAAAAAACTTGTGTCCTAGAATTCTTTTATTTTATTGAAGTCAAAAAGTTTCATGACAACAAGTCTTTACCCAAGTCTTCAAAAGGAAAATCACTAAGACCACAAATTGACTGGGGGCCAATATATGATCCTGAAGTTCTAATTTTATCATCACTTTTTTCAATTAAAATGTTGAATAGATTTTGTTTCCCTTCCTCTATAGAGTACCAAAACAACGAATTCCAAAGAGAAATTCACATATCATTAATTGATTGAAAAATACCTCCCAAAATAATTTCTAATGAAAAAATGTTTTTGACAACAGCAGTTATAGTTAGTGAATTGTCTTAACTAGGAAACAAAAAAGAAAATCTATTTTGGGATTCATTTCATAGTCAAATTCTCTGTTGAAATGTGAATAATTGTTGCTAACAGTTCTGAAGAACACAAAAATAAAATATCAAGGACTTTTAATGATGCTCTCATCATTCAGACAGGAATAGTGATATGGAAATGAAGCACTTACAACAGCACTGATGCAGCACAATAAGAGAAAAGCATGCATATAAAATTTTGGGTCAAAACGCTGAGGAACATGGAGCTCAAGAAACAGATAAATGAACTTCTAAGAAGACAGAAACAGGGTTGCTGCTGCAGGCAAACATATAAAAGAAAAATTTGGCCTGAGAGCTATTTTACTGTATGGACAAGAAAAGAAAAAAAACGGTTGATTTTTCAAGATTTCTAGAAGACATGGCAAGACATGAACACAGTCTCTATGGAAAGGGAAATAAAGATGAAAACATCTAAAATTACTCCCTTATGGTTTCGAACTTTTATGAGAATGTTGGTGTTAGGAACAGTGACAAGAATGAAGGAAGAAAAAAGACAAGTAAAAATAATGAGATAAGTTTTGGTGATGTTCAACTGAACTTGACAGTAAGATAGCCAAGATGAACACTAAGAGAAGTCTGAGATGCAGGTTTAGATGGAGAAAGATAGGTCAGGGGAAAAAGGTAGATTTTTGTAGAAATATGAGCTAGAATTACTTCTGCATTATGATATATTCCTATCTATTTTTATTTTCTAATATATTATTATGTGATCATGTGGTTAATCTATACAATGAATTAATGGAAAATCTGGTAAAGAAGGAGAAATAACAATTTCTGAATTTAAATTGATGATTTTATAGCTGTTAATGTGATTGGAATAAATATTTTAAAGGACCAATATGTCTATGTTCTAAATTCAAGGCCTCAATAGATTGAAACCTTTCTTGCAAACCCTAAGTAAGATCTTACAATAGTTGTTCACTATTTTTTTATCAGCACCAGTTTAACTTCTCAACAGTAGTGCACTCAAATGTTGACTTTTTTTTTTGCCTTTTTTTTGCTAATGTTTACTCAGTTGATATATCTGTTTAACTATGACATTTATAATATTTTTAAAGAAATATGAATTGAATGGCAGTTTGCAGTCATAAATATTAGCCACAAAGGAAGAGAAATAAACCACTGTGACAAAGTCCTGAATTTTCCAAATTGAGATAAGTAAGGCAAAACCCATTTCTGAAGTTTCTACTGATACTCTGCCTCCGGCTTACTAATTAGGCTGTCCTGTGAAACATTCTTACTATTTGAATCTGATGGTGATGACTAGCACAGCAGCCCTTAGCAAAAACCTAGGGAGTCTTGAAAAAAACAACTAAGTCATCTTGAGAAATGCAGAAAGAAGGAGGTGATGTAGCATTCTATTTGATTTAAAAAAAAAAAAAAAAAAAGAAACACATTATTAAATGAAGATGTTACAATCCAGTGATCCTCTATGTAGAAATATTTTGAAAATGGACTGATAATAATGCTCAATAAGTAGTAGCGTATGAGTAAGTGACCGTACATTAATTTAGGAACATTACTAGAAAAAAACTCGGTAGGAGTTAAGTGTTATACATAGCTTTGAAAATGTTGACATCAGACCAGTGTTTTCACTAATACAGTGAGGCAGCCATAAAGCAGATATGGTGCTCTAAAGAGCACTGACAGACCACAGGATTTATTGTCCAGGATATATAATATTGGTGCAAAAAGACAGAATGCTCGATACTTCTTTCTCCTGAAGAGTCTCTCATTCCCTGCTCCTGGTTTGTTTGGGTTTTTTTGAGATTTTGATTAACGAAAGAGGCATGGCTAAACTGTCCTGCATTGTATTGAAAATTTCAGCTGTCAGACCTTTTGCATGAAAGTTACAAGGAGGAAGACTGTGTCTATCCTTGAGGAGAAGAGCCAAGAGAAGCTCCTTAACTTTTCCTTACAAGGCTCTATAGGGCAAGACTTGCTATAAGTCTGAAGAAAAGAGATAGAGTCCAAACAATATGATGAAACTGCATTTGAAAAGAGGAGGAAGAGAAAATAAAAAGATGGAAGAAACTTAAATTCCTCTACTCATACAGGTTTTTATTTGTCTCAAAAAGAAAGCAACTAAAAATCTGTATAGTTGTTTATTGGAAGCTTTTTTCATTTCTACACAGTAATACAAAGAGCTTGGCTCTCGTCCTTCAAGAGCATAAGGACCTTAAATTAGGAGAAAAAAAAGAGAAAAATAACAAGTTATTGGAGGAAGATATCTCCAGAAACATTTAAAACTGATGATATAAACATCTGAAACTATTCTGTTATCGAGAGAATAAAAAATCACTCCTATTTTTATAAATGTAAGCATTTTGTATGGAAGCATTTCTTACAATGATATTGATTTTTAAAAATTCAGAAGATACTGAAGTAAAACATAAAGCTATGTCTAAGGATAATTCAAATTAAGTAGTGCTTTCCAATTGCCCAACTGCATAAGTCTTAACTACCTGCAAGCTGAAAATCCTACTCTTCTCAGATACAAAGAAAAGTTTCATTTAATCCCCACATGTAATAAAAGAACAGTCATGACCAAAAAGTGGACCTTTTCTGTAATTATTTATGAATCATAAAAGAACTGCAAGCCTCAAAGTCTATTTGTAATGCATAAGCTTTGTGCTGTAGAAGAACCGTTCAAAGAGCCAAGCGAAAAAAAGGTTATTTTTAATGGCATATAATAATAACAAATTACTTCCCAGTGGATTTTGCACTTTCATTTATATCTCTGGGAAAGTATAAAATAGTAATTTTTGCCCATTTTAGAACCCAACAATAAGAATGTTTTAAAGTCATTTTGGAGCTGTAAAGTAGAATGTCTAACAGAAAAAAAGCAAAATTATTTTTTTTTATTCTATCAGTATCTGCTAACTGTAGGGGAACATAATTTACACACTCACACTATATGGCTCATACAATATAATGCAGTGACATAACAACTTTTAGCACCACAGAAAAACCTTAAATCTCCAGATTTTATAATTGAATTCAAAACCAATTCAATAAATCTACCCTTGAATAAATTTCTTGAACCAAAGGCAGCAAGTCAATATGAAGAATAATTCTTCACGAAGAATGCATCCATAAAGGATGGAGATACCTGGATTTTAGCTCCCCTTCCCCCATACCTCAAACACCACTGTCTTGAATTAACCAGAGAGGAGAGTAAATTATTGAAGGAAAAATTGTGGCAAAAAAATTAGACTGCTTAACTGGACAAATTCAATTTGAAATGTTTTCATAGGGAAATCTCATCTATATTTGCTGTCCTAGAGAATATTTCTCTTCCATTTGCAGCTATAGAGGCCACTGTCTTTTCCCACAATAACTCATTATCATTCAGTTGTCAAAGGGAAGGAATCACTGAGCTCATTTTTCACTTTCAGTATTTATCATTTATTCGAAAGGAAGCTAGTCATTGTTTGGAGACCAATGTTAGAACTATGACATTTGTGAACACTGAGTAAAACAGCTGAAGAAAGAAGAAATGCAAATGAACTATGGGAAAGGAGACTGAAAACACACAGAGCCTGATCTAAAGGCTTCGGTCTGTTCACACTTTAGAATTTGAAGCCTGAGATTGACATGATATGCTGAGGTCAGTTCAGATACCATTATATTCATTTATCTTACACTTTTGAGTTCAAGCAATTATGTGAAGTGACTAAGCAGAGATTTAAACAGTTTATTTAAAAATTTATTCTATTAGGTACTTTTTACCTTTATATAAATTACGCATCTTCCATTCTACACACATAATATACAGAAATTATCAATTTATTTATCCTTGAATTACAAATGCTACAAACTACCCTTGTAAAGATATTATAGTATCCTTTCTTTCTGAACTTGTGACATACAGTTAAAATATCACAAGCAGGTAAAAATATAATAAATTTTTAAAATATTTTTCAAATAGATGTAAATACTATGATGACTCTCAGAACTCTGTCTTTATTCTGTAGTCTATTTATTTTAATTAGAAACTCAGGTTGAAAAATGTAGACAGAATCATTTCACCTTTCCAAAAGACATAGTAATTGAGTTTATTACATTACTTTATAAAAAACAAAACCATTTCAACACTTTAAAAAACATTCTTTAAGGGAAAAGAAGGACTGAAGAACTAAGCTAATAGGCCAAGTGAAGTACTAATCATGTGGAAACATCAAATGTGGTAACTGTCTATCTGGAATTCTTCTCTAAATTCTTGTGCATCAGATCTGAGGTCTGAAGTATTGTTTGCTAATAAAATGTACCAATAACATGCATGAAAATAAATGGCACAGATATATAAAAAAATAGCATGTATTTAAACAGATTACAAAATAAGAATAGATAAAACCAGAGAAAATTTTAAAGGAAAATTTTAACAACTGAGAGAGACTAGTAAAATTATAATCCAGGTTAAGAAGTTAGACTACATCTTCCATGATGTGCTAAGTGTAGCATCTAAACTTTTTTGACTCCTAAGTAAACATCATTTCAAAAGCCAAAATAAATTTTAATCTAAGTTTATTTATATATTATCTATGGGAAAAAGGAACACATGTTTCATTCTGTGTTATCAAGGGGAAAGGATCGGAAAACCTCCTGTTCCACATACTTCACTGCTGCAACTTCTTCAAATGCATTTTATTTCAAGATTATCTTAGTGAAAATGGCTTAGGAGGCCATACTAGTGCTTGTTCAAGACAGTTTTGGGGCTGAATAATAAAAGAATGCCAAAATGGTATTTTTCTTTGCTTCTGAAAAATTATATAAGAAATACTTCCACAATATCCACCCTGATCATGGAAAATTCCTTCCAGAGGATGATACTACCTAACAAAGAGCAAACTGAATAGCTGTTCATGCCTGTGCATTTATACATGTATAAAAATATGCATGTATAGAGAGGGACACAGAGTCCAGCTAAATACCAGTTTCATTTTTACGTATGTGTACAAGGTGTAAAACATTAACACATATAAAGATTATATAAATATGTCCCATGCATTCTTCTTAAAAGTGTGAAGCTAGGCATAATCAACATCTGTTGCAAAAACAATACCAAATCATTATTTACTAGAAAAACACAAAGATAACAACCCTTCTAGTAAATATGAATATTTTGATTAGCACATGTTCTGCCCATCTGTTGAAATCTTAAAGCAAATTGAAACAAGATGAGTAAATATTTTTCTTCAAGTTGTTCAAGGAGTTTCTGCCCTCATGATGACAGTGGGATCACGTGCACTCTCAGCAAGTTTGTAGACAACACCAAGCTGAGTGGTGCAGTTGACATGCCTGAGGGATGGTGATGCCATCCAGAGGGACCTGGACAAGCTCGAGGAATTGGCCTGTGTGAACCTTGTGAGGTTCAACCAGGCCAGGTGCAGCATCCTGCACCTGGGTCAAGGCAACCCCCAGTAACTCTACACCTGGGGGATGAAGGGATTGAGAGCAGCCCTGCCAAGAAGGACTTGGGGGTACTGGTGGATGAAAAGCTGGACATGAGCCAGCAATACGCACTGGCAGCCCAGAAGGCCAATCTTTATCCTGGACTGCATCCAAAGAAGCATGTCCAGGAGTGTGAGGGAGGTGATTCTATCCTTCTGCTCTGGTGAGACCCCACCTGGAGTCCAGTGCCCAGCTCTGGAGCCCTCAGCACAGCAAAGGCATAGACCTGTTGGAGTGGGTCCAGAGGAGGGCCACCAAAATGATCGGCCGATGGAACATCTCTCCTATGAAGAAAGACTGAGAGAGTTGAGTTTGTTCAGCCTGGAGAAGAGAAGGTTCTGGGGAGACCTTATTACAGCCTTTCAGTACTTATAAGTGGTTTATAAGAAAGACGGGGACAGACATTTTAGCAGAGCCTGTTGCGATAGGACAAGGGGTAATGGTTTTAAACTAAAAGAGGGTGGATTTTGACTAGATCTAATGAAGGAATTTTGTACAATGAGGGTGGTGAAGCACTGGCATAGGATGGCTAGAGAGGTGGTAGCTGCCCCATCCCTGGCAACATTCCAGGTCAGGTTGGACAGGGATCTGAGCAACCTCATCTTGTTGAAGATGTCCCTGCTCATTGCAGGGGTGTTGAACTAGATGACCTTTAAAGATCCATTACAACCCAAACTATTCTATGATTCTATGGTTCTATAATCATTAGGAGGTTTCACTTGAATAAGCTATAAAATAGTCTCCCCTTCTTCCTATTTTAAATTACAGTCATGTGTACAATTCTTTGATCAAATGTCTCTATACTGAGCAATCCACACAAATAAATGTAAAAAGGGACAATGACAAAATTTTCAAATTGACTAAAATGTTTCTAAGAGACGGAATTCAACTGGCACGACGAACTGGGATAGCATGCTTTGAAGGACACAAATAAATGCCTGCCTTACTCATTTAAATGTAATTTTAATGGTCTCTATTTTGACACACATTACATTACTTTGCTGCTTCAGTATCTGTTGATATTATTGCCTTACTGCTTGCACTTTATTGGTAATGTCTCAAAAAAGATGTTCCTCTTCTTTGTGTATATCATATTATTTATGTGTTCACATTACATATAAAGAAATTTCTCTAAGATCATCTCAGGTCCACTACCAGAAAAGGAAACCTGACTTATATTGATTAATGAGAACATATATGTTTTGTCATAAAATATATGTTTCTTCTCAGAAATAAATTCTGAATACAATCTACTCCATATTTTGACGTAGGCATATGCCACAGAAGAGCTAAACCAGTTTGGCTGCAGACACTGCCTATAGGTAGATGCAGAATAGACTTTGTTTAAAAAACAAGTTCTACATTATAGAAAACATTGATGTGAATCTACTTGCATTACTTCTTCAAATATCTGCATTTTCCAAAACAGTACTATTCAAATATCATTATCATAAAAGTCTTCCAGCTTGTATTGATAGAATCAAAATCTAAATGGATAGCAGAAAGCCTCCATATGTTAACTTACATGATCAATTAGTTCACGAACCATTCCATTCCACTGTCCACTGGCATCTTCCTGGGCTCCATATTTTCCATCCTCCACCAGTCTAATCTCATAGGAGAATCCAAGGATAGTAGACAGCTCCCTGAGGAGGTCAATGCAATAACCTTCAAATCGATCATTTCCATACAAAGGCTTGTCAGACTTCTTAAACATAACATATGGCTCTTCCTGTAAAAATTAAAAGATAGAATGGATAATGAGTGTAACTTGCTATTCTTTTCAACCTAAAGAATTACACTGTCATGATAGCACTCCCTGTACAAAGAACTCAAAGGAACAGTAGAATCTTTTTAGCTTTTGGTTATGTCTGTCTAAAGTCTTTATTTAACATCAAACTGATGTTAGTCAGAAGATCCTCTTTCTCATTTTTATTTGAAAAAATGACACTGTAAACACTGTAAACATATCTTCAAGGAATTCATATAAACACTAAATTTAAATGTGCTTCTTAACAAGTTACATTATAAATTAACATCACATGCATTGTTTGGATGGACTTCGTAAGCCTTTTAAAATGCAGAAACAATGTGCTTTGGTAACCAAAAAAAAAAATTTAATTCAAACACCAAACATCAATCAAATGTTTTAAGTATTAGGTTATATACTTTACTTTACACAAGTATTTTAACTGTTTTTTCAATGTTTTCTTAGGTAAAGTATACAAAACCCACATGGGGAGGAAAAAGTGAAATCACCACTGTTCTCTTGCCTCAAGTTAGAAGCTGCCATTTACAAGACTACAGCAAAACTAGAAAAAAGTTAACTCACAAAGCAAGTACTATGATGTACATTCCATGAAAACTGAACTTACTTTCTTTAAACATTTATCTTCTCATATTTAATTTAAACTACAATGTGACTTCATTGCACACAGTGATGTGCAAACAAAACAGCAAACAAATTGAAATGATTGGCAGAATATTCATAATTACAGGAAGAAAAGGCATTTAGCAAAATACAGGATTTTTACATCTGTTTCTCAATATAGGATAACCTTCCTCAAATACAAAGTTGAAGGGAAAAAGACAAAATACGAATGATAGAGTTTTCGTCTAAAATATGGCATCTAAGTTGTATTTGAGAGGTTAAATACACAACTCAGTCTTTGCTCACGTTTTAGGCAGGCTTTTTTCATTTTTTACAATAAAAAAATAAGCACCAAGTAAGATAAGACAGATGGTAGTAGATGTAATTACTGTACCAAAGACAAGTCTCAATGAATAATCAGATAAACTCTCCAGGGTAACTTAACAAAATTCATACAGCTCTAAATCTCCACATCAGCACTCCACGGGGTTAAAGGCACTTCATTCTACAGGCATCTGACAGCTTTAATAAGGATTTGTCAGCATTCCTGATGTAAATATTTATCTTGAGGTGTCCCATGATTTAAGCATTATATCTGTATAAAACTGGAACTTTAGCATATAGATTTTAGCCAAAATGCAAAAGAGAAAGCAGGGAGATCTCTTGCTCTTAAAAGAATTGTATTCAGAATCTATCTGTCCCCCTGTTGCTTCTTACACCTTTGTTTTCTAAATAAAACAAACTACTAAATCAAGACTCTGCTGAGATTCTATTTTTATATACTTCTTCTCAAATGGATAAGGTTATGTCCATATTTTTAAAAAGTACACCACTGATCTTCAAACAATTCACAAGGAATGTAACATGAAATAAATTGTCCAGAGAAACAACTAGGATGTTTTGACAGAAACTTTTCAAACAATACATAGGCAAATGACTCCAGGAGAGCTTGTCTAGATGTAGTACTGACAAGAACAAAGACCCAACTGAAAACATGAAAGCTGAAAGCAATTTAAATTACAATGGTCATTGAATAATTCCTGAGAAACTGAGACAGTGACAGAACAAAAACTATGCATGAAAGCAGTTTTTAATAAACTCAGGCAGTTGATATGAAATATCTCAGAAAACAACTGTAAGGAAAACAGTTTTTCAGATGAAATGAGAATTCCTTAAAGAAGGCACACTACTGTGGTTTCTGATTACCTGATTTACCTTACTGGTAAGAAAGCAGGAAAGGACGGCAAGAGGACAGCGTGGCTGAGTCGAGAGCATCTGGTCAAATTACAGGGCAAGAAGGAAATGCACAGGCAGTGGAAGCAGGGACAGGTATCCTGGGAAGAGTAGAGGGATGCTGCCCCGTTGTGTAGGGATGAGGTCAAGAAGGCCAAGGCACAGCTGGAGCTGAACATAGCAAGGGATGCAAAGAATAATAAGAAGGGCTTCTACAGGTACATCAGCCAAACAAGGAATGTCAAAGAGAGCCTACCCCCCTTGATGAGCAAGACTGACAGACTGGTTACAACAGATGAGGAGAAGGCTGAGGTACTTAATGACATCTCTGCCTCAGTCTTCACTAGCAATCTCACTTCCCACACCTCTTGAGGGGATGGACTGCAAGACAGGGACTGGAGGAGCAAAGTCCCTCCCACTGTAAGAGAAGATCAGGTTTGAGCCCATCTGAGGAACCTGAATATATACAAGTCTAGGGGACCTGACAAGATGCATCCCAAAGTCCGGAGGGAATAGGGGATATTGTTGCAAAGCCACTCTCCATGATATTTGACAAGTCAGGGCAGGTAGGTGAAGCCCATAGTGACTGGAAAAGGGGAAAGATTGCAACTATTTTGAAAAAAAAGGATAGAAAGGAGGATCCTGGGAACTACTAACCTGTCAGCTTCACCTCTGTGCCTGGGAAGATCATGAAATAGATCCTCCTAGAAGCTATACTAAGGCACATGGAGGGCAGAGTGGTGATTTGAGACAGCAAGCATGGCTTCACCAAGGGTGGGTCCTGCCTGACCAGCCTAGGGGCCTTCTATGATGCAGTGACTACATCAGTGGACAAGGGAAGAGCTACCAATATCATCCATCTGGATTTCTGAGAGGCCTTTGACACAGTCCTCTAGAACATTCTGTTCTTTAAATTGGAGAGATATGGATTTGATGGGTGGACTGTTTGGTGGATGAGGAGTTGGCTGGATGGTTGCATCCAGAGGGTAGTGGTCAACAGTTCAGTGTCCAGATGGAGATCAGTGATGAGTGATGTCCCCCAGGGACACCTGGGCTGCATGCAAAGAAGCATGGCCAGGAGTGTGAGGGAGGTGATTCTGCCCTCTGCTCTGGTGAGACCTCACCTGGATTACTGAGCCCAGCTACAGAGCCCTCAGCACAGCAAAGACATGGAGCGCTTGGAGTGAGTCCAGAGGAAGGCCACAAAAATGATCAGCAGGATGGAACATCTCTCCTATGAAGAAAGGCTGGGAGACCTGGGATTGTTCAGCCTGGAGAAGGGAAGGCTCCAGGAGACCTTCTTGCAGCCTTCCAGTACTTCAAGGGGGCTTATAAGTAAGATGGGGACAGACCTTCTAGCAGGGCCTGTTGTGGTAGGACAAGGGGTAATGGGTTTAAACTAAAAGAGGGTGGATTTTGACTAGATCTAAGGAAAAAATTTTGTACAATGA
The DNA here is from genome assembly GCF_000687285.1 of Phaethon lepturus. Taxonomy (NCBI): domain Eukaryota; kingdom Metazoa; phylum Chordata; class Aves; order Phaethontiformes; family Phaethontidae; genus Phaethon; species Phaethon lepturus. The sequence goes on from NW_010533753.1 coordinate 17,374, forward strand.
GAGTGGTGAAGCACTGGCACAGGTTGCCAGAGAGGTGGTAGATGCCCCATCCCTGGAAACATTCCAGGTCAGGTTGGACGGGGCTCTGAGCAACCCTAATTGTGGAAGATGTCCCTGCTCACTGGGGACGGGGGCTTGTGGACTAGATAACCTTAAAAGTTCCCTTTCAACTTAAAGATTGTATGATTCTATGGTTCTGTGATTCTACTGGCCAAGCAGAAGCTATGCTAAGGCAAAACACAGGAAGTTTAGAAAAAGAAGACTCAAGCATGAATTTTTCTTCAGTGAACTGAAACTTATAAAAGTAAGTATGGAGGAAGTGAAATGTGACTCAGAATGTGAAGGACAAAGAGAAAAGGAAGCAAGCAAACATAAAACTTATGCAGGGACAACTGCATAAATGCCAAAGCAAAAAATATAGTACAACTGACAGTCAAGGATAAAAAGTGACATTCTGGAAGTAAAGATAAAAGGAGATTCTAGTCATCTGTTGTCCAGCAGGAAGAGAAAACCATGAAATGACATTACAAAAACAATCAAATAGTTTGATGATTTTCCTGTGCCTGTCTTCTCTGAAAAGGCTAAAGATGATCAAATAATGTACAAAATGAACACAAGAAACACATGTAAAATATTTAGACTAAAATAGGGAAAGATAACTTCAGTGAGTCCTTGGACTTTAAGTATTTTCAGGAAGTTTAGACCTGATGAATTCACAAAAGAACTGATTTTAGCAATTTCAGATCTATTAGGAATTACCTTCAAGAATTCATGCAGGCTTCAAGAAGACTGTGAAAGGCTTATCTTTAAACTCTTCCCAATCCAAAAAAACTTCACAAATTGGAGAAAGGAGGGCTATGAAATTGTAGACTGATTAATACCAACTTTAGAAAAACATTGTTTTTAACCTAGGCAAATTATAAAATTATTTCATTTGTGGGAACTTAAAGCTAAGAGAATATGGAGAAAGTAAGACATTCAGGAAAGTCATCACATCATGTTATATGCAAAGTCATCTTGTTCTTCCTAAAAACATAAAGAAACTTTGGCTGTCCAGAAATTGGCACTTCATTGAAAGAGATTCATTATCAATCTGGAAAGTTAGAAAAAGTGATAATCCTTAATAGGATAACCTTAAATAAGTCCACTTATTCTTGAACAGAAAAGATGCTAATTGGATGTGTATTCACTCTACAATGGGGCAGGATCATAATTCAAAATGATAATTTTCAGAAAATAGAAGAGTAATTTTAAAAAATTGCATTCAAAAGGAATTAATGAATATGTCCATACTTCAGATGAATAATAAATTGCAGAAATTCAGGAGGAAAAGAGCTGATTAGGTAGCAATACTATAAAATTAAGTCCTAGACATTATAGAGGATCGTGTACTAGACTCAAGAATAACACACCATTAAATGAGAAAAAAGAACTGACCTACTTGGATCTGCTTTGAGCAGGACTTGGCACTGTAGGACCTCCAATGGTCCCTTCCCATCAAAATTACTCTATCATTTTATATTTTTGACAGTATTAATATTTCAGTTCCTGTATTCCATTCAGTTTTGAATACTGCAGTTCAGAAGAAATATGAACCAAGTTCTACAAAATAGGATGAGGAAAGACTTAAGAGTATAGTTTGTTTCAGTTAAGCAAGAGCAGACTGAGAGAAAAGTGATAAAAGTCTTCCAACACATACAAAGTTGTCAAAAGGAATCATAAAAATTCTTCTCAGTAGAGGGGACAGGAATTAATGGTTTTAAACTTTCGCAGAAGAAATAAAGGTTAGAAATTAGGAGACACTTGATAATAGCAACTATACTTATGTGCCACAGTAGGTTATCTAAGAATGTAGACCGTTTTTCTAAGAAAAAAAAAAGGCCAATAAAACAGCTGCCTGTGGCAAGTGTTTCCTGATGTGAAAAGAACATTCACCATCCAGGAAGTGAAATCATGACAACTGCAAAACTGTCAATTTCAGCTGTGAGGTTCTGTATTTCTGGGAATTTCAAAAATGTCTGCAATTTCTTAAACAGCAGTTAATTCAAATATATTATCTCATATTAAATAGAGATTAAATACTTAATAGAATTGTTTAACCACATTTTAAATACTAAAATTTATTTATGAATGTGTAAAAAACCCTGTTTCAGATGTAAAAAAACTCAGACTTGTGCTTTCCAAATATAACATTCTACATATGCTTCTGTAGGCATTATGAAATTCTTATGTAGCTTGAATGCTCATGTACACAGATCCTAGACATTTGCTCTCTGAGTTGTTTACATATTTACAGTGACACATCCCCCAGTCTCTCTGGAATCTTGACAAGATTCTTGACAAGAGTTTTGTTTCTATCTTCCATTTCATGTAATACTGAATTATATGGGGCAGAATTTAAATATGTGCAATATCAGGGAGTCAGTATAATTGGCAGTTCATGCTTTATGTCTCTTTTAGCTAGTAAGGACAGCAGGATTTTTTTCACTGGGCCATCCAGCTAATCCATACCTTCTTGCGTATTTTCCTATAAGATCATTACAGTAATTCTCAATGGCTTTTTCTGTTCTGCTAATGCTTTTTTACATTTTATTAAAAAACATTTTGCAATACTTTCTGGAATTCATAGATCCAGCTCCAATTTTATTATTCTTTACTCTGACCAGCTTGGAAAAGGGCTACAATAGTCTCTATGCTACTACTTAATAATTATAATATTTTGTTATGGAAAAAAACTTTTGCTGAGAAGACTGATCAATGAGTTATTAATACTCTCTGAATACTCTCACAATCCTTACATTAAACCATTACTTAATGGCTCTTGCTGCTTTACCTTATAGTTTTCCACTGTCCAACACATTTGCTTTTTCTCTTCAGACCTTTTATTTACTATGAAAAGCATTTTCTTACATAGCTTAGACAGAATTCATCTTTGATTTATTAGGAAGTGGGTTTTGGCAGCAATATCTGTGATAGCTCTTATTAACCCCAGAGTTTTCTCCAGTTCTTCTCTTATTCCTCTGGTATTATACAACACACATTCTAAATATTGAACATGGCATTTATATATTCTGAACAAATCCATGCTCTGTTTGTTCAAGTTCTAAATTTATGGTATGGACTAATGTAAAACTGGTTGCCAAGGAAAGTTTCTATGCATTAAACATATGATGACCATTGTTTCTTGGTGGATTATCATTTCCACCAAAATCTTTCACCAGGACAATTACCATTTATTAGGTAAACAGAATATTTAAACTGAGTGATTCGTAAAGATCGGCAACTGGTTTGTACTTATTTTGATATTGTTCATAATTTAATTTTGTCCTTCAACTTCTGAAACATGAAAACATGACCCTTAAAAATTACTAGACCACACACAAAAATGAGTTGGTCAGATGTGTTTTCAGAATGCTTACAAAATACTCTTTAAAATGTTCTAAACACTTTCACTTGAAATTAATAGTCTTTCATCCAGACATATCTCTCCAGAAAAAAAAAAACAAACACAACCTTCCCCTTAGCATCTTCATTATTGCATGGAATGACATGAGTAGCTTGAAACAAAACCCATTGAATAAGCACTGTCTATACACAGGTGCTCCAAGAAAAATATTCCTGAATAAATCCTCATTCAGAGAAAATGTTTCCAGAAAATGTGGATATTCTGAATTAACTTAGGTTATAGAAAAGGGATTCTACCATGTATTTTTATCAAGTATGCTTGTCCTGAAATAAAAGCAACCAAAGGAAGAGCTATTGCTCTTTTTTAATCCAAAAAACAATTTTTTTTTTTAATTCAAATTAATCTTGCTTCTAATTTAGCTTATTCATGATGTGTGAAATTTGCCAACTTTGTAATGAACTTTCCATCAGTTCAGTAGTAAGGAATTGCCCAAATTAAGTTTATACATATAGCAATACTTAGAATATGGAAATAAATAAAAATATAAAGGACATTTGGAATATGAGACAGATGAAAGGGAGGTGGGTAAATAAAGTTTTGATATTATTAGCTCACATCTGAAATTGGGAGGCTAGATAAAATGATGTTTTCTCACAAAATTTAAATCATAGAAATTTATAAAACTTGTGCAAGAACAAAGTGAGTCTAAATTACATATACTTATAAGGTTCATATATGTAATCATACATCTAATTCTACAATAAGATAATTCATAGTATTTAATGTAAATATTTTTAGAAAAAACAAGAAATGGAAAGGGTGTTATTTCAATGCCAACAGAAGGAGATATAGACTGAGCAACAGTATCCTTATGTGTCTGTGCTCAGAAACATGCAGTACACTCCTCCAACTTTCAGTGTATACCTCTATCACCAAGCTATCAAATTTAATCTGAAATCAAAATGTGGTTTTGTTTCAGCTGGTTATATTGTATGTGGATATATTTTTCTCTGAAGGGAAAGTCTTCATACCACTAGTTCCTCTTAAAATAAGAGGGTTTAGAAGAACAACAAAAGGAAACAACTAGAAACTTCTTTTTTTCACTGCAGATAAGCCACCAATATCTCTAGCACTCAGGACAAGATTAAAACAAGATAACCCTCCCTGGTTTTTTTTAGAAATTTGAGATATACTGCAAATGCATTCTCTTCAGTGCTAAGCACTAACATTGCACCTGAAGGAGATAGTCATATGAATAGTTAGTACTCTGAAATGTTCAATTTAGCTAATTAACTCTATGAACATGAGCTTGGGTTATCTGGAGAATGCAATCACCCTTTTACACATGGGTGGCTGTAAATATTTTATCAATGTAATGCAGGTGAGCGATTTTGAAAAATGTAGCACTACAGAATTGAAAAGAATTTTCTTGCATAATACCATCAAGACTATTTTCACCGGTTCTCTCAATAACATTACAACATCATTATTGTTATGTCAGTTAGATTTCAAAATGTGAATATTAAAAACAGGTCTTCCTAGTATGAGCTGTCTTTATGATTTTCATCAAATTTCTGCCAAGTTAGCTGGCTTCTTCAAAGTCATTGCAAGCATATGTGATTTATTCGATGACCATAGAAAAAGAATGTATACCATGTGTGATTAAAATACTTGGAGTGTGTCTGGAAAACATTAGTATATGTTATCATAAACATAATTTTAAAGGATGTTGAAGAAAAACCAGGAAACTAACCAATCACTCATTGTACAGGGAGCCACTCAACTTGACCATGCATACCAGATTTCTGAAGCTGCCCGTGGCTGCTGACATGACAACAGTCATCTTTAAACTGTGTGTTAGACTGCCACAACAATTAGTGTTTAAGTGCCAGAACAGAATTTATAGGGTATGCAGAATTTGTATTCAGTAGTTCTGATATAAGTACCATCTTAATAACATTAAAGGGAAATATACCTTTAAAACCATGTATACTCTTCTATCCTGTTCTTGAAGCTTCGCTGTTGTTTGACTGCAATAAGACGCTTATTTTTCAAATGCAAAAGTATCATAACTAGTTAGGACTGTTTCATGAAATGCAGTTTTGTGCTTAGTTAAAAAGACATCTAACTTATGTGGCCTTTATCTCAGCACAAGGAAAATGAATAAATCGCAAAAACAGCTACCTAGTACCTAGTCCAGTTGACTAGAAAGAAATAAGTAATTGTTCAGTAAAAAATATTATATGAAGAAAATTCATCAGATCTAGAGAGGATGCAAGTTAAAAAATATTTTTTATTAAAAACTCACTAACCATAATTGCCAGGATAAAAAAATAAGAAGAATTGGACTCATGATAATAAACCTATCAGGAAAATATAGATTCTCAAAATAGTTAAATTTCTTGTCTCAATGATTAAGAAAAGACCAAGTCAGCCAAAATACTTGTATTTCTTCTTCATACATCATATATTAATTGAATGATTCTTGGTCAATGTCATAAGGGATAAATTAGAGTATGAGACACCATATATAAATACAAGTCACTAAATGGTACTACACATGTGTATGTAACAGAAAGCAAAATCAGACTTTTACAATCATAACAGACACCAATCTGATTGAAATATACAGCAGACTGACACAGTCAATACTAAAATTATTAAAATAAAAAATTAAAGATTAAAATATAGATACATAACTCAAAAGTACTAAAAGCAATTTTTATATCAGATTCAACTGACAAATGAATAATTATAGAATTAAAAGTTAATGTTAATTTAAATAAAATTGTCATAACTTCATTGCTTATTTCACATATAAACTAATAGAAGAAGAAACCCACCTTGAAGTGAACATTTGCAAAATAATGGAGCATTTGATAACAAACATAGAAAGGGATCAAAGAAGATTCTCATAATACATAGAAATTAATCTTATATCTTTCTTATCCATTTAAGCAGTGTTTGGCTGCAAAACCTAAGATTCTTGATTTGGTGTTACATAAAGTTTTACAGTGAAATTTGCACACATTTACATTTATTAAACCTGTCTGTCCACAGTTTAATCCTAATCAAGTAATCCCTTCTGAAGAGCAACGTGTTAAAACCTTTCTAAGTATCCACTCAGTATATATTTCTGATTTTTTTCAGTACACCTTTGTTTTTGTTTTGTTTTTTTAAACACTGACCCATTTTCTTACATTGACCTGTAAGAAAAAAAAAATGTGTTTTTTTTAATAACACAAATATTGGGTGAACAGGGAGTAATAAGGAGGAGATATCATGCAGACAGATTTTGGTAAGATTCACTCAATAAAATAATGTATTTTTTAATATTTTAAAGGAAAGCTCTGAGAAACAATTATGAAAATCATAGCTTTAAGAAAGACATTTACCCTGAGAACCCCTTTTGGGAGCAATTATTTACTGAATTTCATGAACAGATCAGCTGCTACACAACTTTAAGATCCAAGTAGTCATTTAAAGTCTCATAAGACTAAAATATCTTCAATGAAGATTGGTACCGAGGAGCCCCTCCCAAGCCAGATGAGTACTAAAAGTGAGAATGCAGAAAAACTAGTAAATGCAAGTAATAATTTTTCTGAGCAAATTTGTTGCAAAGTACACTAAACTAAAACTGCTGCAAATAAAGATGTGGTCACAAGGAAGAGTTAAGTAGCAGGTAGATTAAAAATTATATCTGTAAATAAAAGATAAATCATTGAAAAGTAATATTGAGTAATATAAGTAAAATACAAAAGTTTGTTCAAGAATAATACGACCCCCAAGTGACACATGACTGCTGTTTTCATACAAACTTTGTGTTTACATGTACTGTTGATGAATAAAGACATTTTGCCTTAATGAAAAGGTGATGCCCTCCTGGCTGCATGGTGAACTTTAATCACAGTGATTCTTTTCAGTGGCAGTGAAGTCAAAGTAATCAGAAGATGACAGTTATTTGTCATACACCATCATCAGAGAGGTTAGCATCCTTCTGGATGCAAAAAAAAAGGACAAATCAAGGAGTAGAGGGATTACATAAAGTCTTTATTTTCTGAAGTCCAAAAATCAAAAAGATAAAAATTGGACAGATTTCAAAAAGAAAGAGCAAGGAAGAGTCAAGTTTCAATTGTATTGTATTTAAAGCCAGATTAAATTATCAGAATGTTTTCTTCTGACTTCATGTGCTAAGCCTCCATGAATGTAAACAATTTGTTTTCTCATAATAACTTTCTAAATTGCATCATTTCTATGATAGATGGCAACTATATTATCTCCAAAGACTTTTTTTGATTAGGGATGTTAATATAACAGTTCTTCCATTACACATTTTCATGTGTTATACTTGCAAAATTTATCCATATTTGGTTTTTAATGCAGAAGTTGCATCACAAACTTAAAGCTTCTCTTTATTGGGAAGGGAATTATTTATTATAAGCTAATAAAAGATTATTATCTTAGCTTTCTACAAGTTGAACTAATATTGCAGCTTTACAGACTTCTTTTAGTGTTTAAAATGTACAGCTAACACTTGAATGAAAACCCACTTATGCTATACAAATGTGGGCATGGAAAATATTTATTAATAGAAGTTTTATATTTGGTTGTCTTGATCTATATGTTTTCTTTTCATATTTAGACAAGAAATACTTACTTGAATGACTCCTGTGAACTGTATCATATTTTGAGTACAAAGATATTACTAGAAATCACAACAATAAGTTCTACATTTCAGATTATTCTAATTTTAATTTTAATGGATAGTTACAAAACATATGGATTGTTTATTAATACTTTCAACATGGACATATGCATTTTTTATTAAAGAATCTAGCACTTTCGTGTTACTATCAGTATTGAAAAAAGCAAAACAAAACAAAATAAAAAACTGGAAACCCTGATGATGAAAAGAGGAAAACCATCTTTAAAATTTACCACTGTTAGAACAGAGAATTTTAACCATTAGCTTCTGTTCACCAGGGATACTGGACTTAAAAGGCTGCCATATCTAATTAACATTTATGTCAGATGTAAGGAAAACACAATAGACTTCCACAGTTGGCAGTCAAAATTCAAGCAGAGGAAGTGAAACAATCCACTAGTTACAATCAGTCAAAACAATGTAGTGTATTAGACATCTTACTAGTCATTTGAGCCAGGATATTCTAATAGGAGAAATAAAGACCAGACACAGGAATATACCAAAGTCTCCATCCTCCACTACAGTATTTGTAATAGAAATTAATTATGAATATCCTTATTTGATATCTTTTAAGATATTTCCTGGAAGATTCCCTCGTATGACCTTTTGGGTCATGAAATGTGTAGTCATAAGTATGCTTTGATAAATCACAGTCTGAAAAACTCAAGCCATAGTTGTTCTTTTCTGCAGTTTCACTCCTCATTTTGTCAGACTGCTAAAAAAAATAGTTTTCTTTATTGACCTACAATTTACTCTTAACTTTGGCCAGACTTTAAATTAATTCAGCTGCATCCCAAGAACATGTACTAAGTTTCCATTCCAGTAAATGAAAACAGATATGAGCGGATGCCTATTTCAAGCAAAACCACTTGACTCAATAAACCACAGAATGTGAAATCATTAAACTGGTACAACACTGCAGACTGTACGTATTTTTCAGCTGAACTGAATCATACTGTCTTCATGATACATGAAGAATATGAGAGACGTTATTAGGTCATACTATAAGGGAAAGCAAAGCATTTTTTTCTTATGATGTATCTTAAATTTTCAAAAGACTGTGGGGAAAAACAAACAAACAAAAAAATGCAAACCTAAGACGTCTATCAAATACAGTAATCATTTTCCTAGACTGATGGCCCTTGGTGCTCATAAGTGCAAATCCTGAAGTGAAGTTATAAACTGAACCTTGCCACTATGCAAAAGTAAATTTATATTACTAACATTTTAGTAGAAAGGAATTGAAGCACTAGAGAATTATTTGAGAGAAGATGTTTAGGATGATGCTGTAAATTTGGAACCCAAAGAAACCACATCTCAGTCATTATCCAGACATAAATACATGTCCTTCTGCTTGCACACAGCCAGAAGAAAAACAGCTTTATTGTCCTTTTTCTTTTTCTACTAAGTCAAACTTTAACTTATGCTCATCCCACTGCACTCATTCATATATTATGACTTCCTTCAAACCTTATCTTTTTTCCTGATAAGCAACACTTACTGTTATGTTTGAAATACAAACAAGCCCTGTGGCCAAGCAGATCTCTGAATATCTTGCAAGTGTGAAGGCCACAAAGGTTATTGGAAGTACACAGACATTATGCTGCATCTCAGGACAAGGATGATTTACAACTTAAACCTGTTTGCATTTGAAGCACCATAAAATATAAAGCAAGCTAATTTACCTTTCTCAGAGGAAAAATTCCTGAAACACATTAGTTTACTTTACATTTCTGCTACAACTTCAAGAAATCAGTCAGTTTACAGTCTGCACTTGTGGCAGTGCAGGTGGCTGAAGACAGAGTGGAATTGAGGCAGGAGTGGAATCAAGTTCAGGAAGGAGAGGCTGTAGACTCTGGATGTTGAAATGGGTATGTGTAGTCTAGGAGAGGCATTTAGGCACACAGTGATCATGACAGGAAAGCATATAAAAAGGGGATAAGAAAAATACTAAAACTAGAAGGTAAGGAATTGTATATTCTATTAGTTTCCAAAGAAAAAAAATTATCACATCTGAGTAAACTGAAAATAGAAAAACATCAAGTTTACAGTTTTTCTGCTAGACAAAAACAGATTCAATCATTTCATGGCAATACACAAAATTTAAATAGATTTATGAGAGAGAAATTACTATTTAGTGCTATAACATCAGCAGGAATATTACTGAATTATTAATATTAGGTATTGCTTGAATCATTCCAGAATGATACAACAGTAATTATGAAAAAATGCCTGTATCAGGAATCTTTCCTCAAAATATACCATAAAAATGAAAATTAAAAAGACTACAAATCTGCAATTCCGTGTACAAGAGATGGGTGACCCGCCTTTATAAAGATGAAAGGTAAGGTTATTCTTTTTTTATATACTAATTTAAAGTTTGTCCAATAAAAACTCATGCTTTAGATATCCTTTGGGTCCAAAAGATAGGGAGAGAAATTATGGAAAATGAAAAATTACATACCTAAAAAAAAAATCAAAGATGTTAAAACCTTGGGCTTTGGTGGCTTTTATATCTTTATTTTGAAAACAAGATGGCATTTGTATGGCATCAGATTTCTACCCATTTGAAAAAGTAGCATTTATAAATAAAGTATAATGTGGGGCTATTAAATTTTAAAACAAATTAAACTGTTTTGAAAATCCATTATAGTTATTCCTCCTTCTAACATATTCAAAGAGATTTTTTCAGGGAAGTGTAGTAAAAAAAAATAATTTCACATTTCAAAAATGAAGTAACAAAAAACTGCTGAATTTGAAATTATCACACACCCTTCATAATTTTCACACATTTCTTGAAAAAATTAAACTTGACAACTGTGAGCTTTTTGGAGTTTTGATGTAAACAGATACAGAAAATCAAATAAAAGCTATATGGGAAAGGAAAGGAACATCCATTTCAACAGAACAGGACAAATGAACCTGCATGATAAGATGACAGACTGTTATGCAATTTAGCATAAATAAACAAACACAATGCACATATCTTTGTAAGTATGAAAATTTAATTCCACAGTTAAAAAGCTTCCAAAGTAAACGTAGAATATGTACAGGAACAAAAATATTTAGATACTTGTATCTAAAACCTAATTTTAAAAAAATCAGAGTTCTGATAGCTGGCATAACAAAGTCAATTTAGGAGAATAAAATTATAAGAAAATCTTATCAATGAACTTGAAAGGTTTGGTTTTGTTTTGTTTTTTAATGTAGAATATTCAGAATGTAGAATTTTAATTGTAAAAGAAATTCTGAAGTTCTAATGTAGATGGCATTAAAATAAAATAAAGCAATAGTGTCAAAAAGATTGAGATATCCAGAGTTATGCTTATAAAAGATACAAATAGTATTTTTTAATTATCATTATTATTATTATTATTTTTCAAATGTTTCCCCCCCTAAAAAGCTGACCATCACTCTTTCAGACATGTTCAGCTGGTACTTTGGGTTGCTATGGAACCAGAACTTGGAAAACAGACATGCTTCTGCACTAAAACTACATGCCAGTAGACTTCTAAGAAGTTATGAAGTCCTGGAAACCCTGACTCCTTTTCCTAAAAGAGCTACTGAATTGCTCATAAACCAACTGTCATGGTTTAACCCCAGCCAGCAATTAAGCACCACACAGCTGCTTGCTCACTCCCCACATGGCAGGATGGGGGCAAAGAGAATTGGAATGGTAAAAGTGAGAAAACTCATGGGTTAAAATAAAAACAGTTTAATACGTAAAGCAAAAGCTGTGCACACAGACAAAGCAAAAAAAGGAACTCACTCAGCACTTCCTTGGCAGATGTTCAGACACCTCCAGGAAAGCAGGTCTCCATCACACATAATCGTTACTTGGGAAGGCAAAATGCCATAACTCCAAACGTCTCCCCCTTCTTTCCTCTCCCCCCAGTTCATATGTTGAGCATGATGACATGTTATAGAATATTCCTTTGGTCAGTTGGGATCAGTTCTCCTGGCTGTGTCCCCTCCCAACTTCTTGTGTACCCCCAGCCGGCTTACTGGTGGGGTGGTGTAAGAAGGAGAAAAGGCCTTGACCCTGTGTAAGCACCACTCAGCAATAACAAAAACATCCCTGAATTACCACCACTGTTTTCAGCACAAATCCAAAACATAGCCCTATGCTAGCTACTATGAAGAAAATTAATTCTTTCCCAGCCAAAACCAGCACACCAACATATAATGCAGAATGCAAACAAATGCAGAATTCAAAACAAAAAGATCACATAGTGCTGTCCTTACTTGCAGTAGACGAATAGATGAATTGTAGTTTATTTGTATTATTTTGCCTATCAATATATTTTCATCTTCAGTAGACTCAGCCACCATTGAAAAAGCAGGTCATACACACAGATTTAAAGATCTTAATGATTGTAATATAAAGGAGGAAAAACATATCATTTGGAATTTCAGAAGACGGAATTAAAAATAAAAGAAAGACTGGTAATTTTAAAAGCAAAATAAGTGTTAAAGCAAACTACAGACAAAATTGATCAAGACTCCAGAGCTGGCAGTATACTGTAGTCTGTTGTAAAGAATTGTTGAAGTCAAAAACAGCACAGAAAAATCTTATGAACAACTTAACTGAAAGAATTGTTTTTTTTTTAAAGCAGTATTCTCCAGACTGAAAAAAAGGAGAGAAAAGGAAGGTGATAAAGAAGAAAATATGTTTCTAGGAGCTGCAGTATTTTACATTGTTGCCTTTCATGGCTGCAAAATTAATATTCAGTAATATGTTTTCTGTCCAAGAGAAATGTATTTATTAAGCACAAAAAGATAGAGATACAAAAGTAAGCTAGTATATATGCTTTCTGCACCAGAACAATTTTTGGTTCATTTAGTTATTCTGAGTACCACTCTTACAATGTCTGCATAGATGAAAAGAGTTATTACAATTACCAAAATCTTCACTGAGTAATAACTGAAGTATAAAAGGTAATTATAAGTGAGCAACTCATAACAGCAATTTAAAATCTTCATATTTCTTGTATTTATTATTATATTTAGATATGTGCAAAGAGGACAGATGCTTTTAAAACACCACTAACCAAAAGTTATCCCTTAAGAGAGAGGGTATCCTTGATTACAGAAAGCAGCTGCTGTCATAAGTCTCAGGAATCTACTTTTGTGAGCTTGCCCAGTCCAAAATCAGTGCTCATTGATAGCACTGCTATTTTATTTGTGCAGCTTACCTTTTCTTGAGATCATTATTTCAAAAAAAGTCATGCAAGTGTAAGTATCACTATACAAAATCAATATTATACACACAGTATATGAAATTAAACCTCATCAATAGATAAATGTTAAAACATGAACTTAAAACATCCTAAGTTATTGAGTGTTTCTTATGCACTCTTGCAGGGATTGATCCTTGTCCCAGTGTTGTTATCACTGATCTGGAATCAAGTATACAGTGATTGCTAATGAAGTGGGCAGATGATACAAAGACTGGTTGAGTACTGAGCAATGAAGAGAACAAGTCAATAATAAAGATACGACTTCATTCTGGAAAGCTGTAATTCTAGAAAACAATCAGGAAAAATGTGAAACATAGTTATATATCAGTGGAATACTTCAAGAAAAATCCTAGGCAGGATATCTGGAAACATGACAGGGTTATAGGGGGTCAACTGGAATTACTAAGAAACATGAATTTTAATAATGCATTAGTTCTTATATATACAAAATTTGAAAAATTGTGAAGGGCAGTGGGAAGAGAAAAGACAGACTAATACTCTAGAAAACATTTTTTTACTTTGAGAGACTGTAAGAGGTTAATTTACATTTTATAAGAAAGAAACACCAGAAATTATATGTTTATAAACTGTAATTAACAATACAAGAGAAATTGTGGTAAAACTGTGCTAGACTTTGCATAACAAGAACTTACATCTGAAAGTGAGTTAGCCATGTTACAATTATATATCAGGTATGTATTTTTCAATTAGTGGAATAAATGAAACAAAATATTTCAGAAGATTTTCTGTAATTTGTCAATCTCCAAATAAAAACAGACCTTCTAAGTAACCAAAAAGTTACCCACTGGATGAAATTATATGGCTTAGGTTACATAAAAGATTAGAAGTACGCTGGCATTTGGATCTATGTACCTATGAAAATTCATTCTAGCTTGAAATGTCAAAATATATGTTGGTAGGTAAAATCTTCTTATTAAAGAATAAAACATTTGAGAAGTGAATTATTTTTTGATATCTGCAAATTCAAGATAATGGTGGCAGCAGACAAACACAGCAGACACACTACTGGAAAGTTTTTCATTTTTCTTGAAATTAAAATTACTATTTCAAAATTATAGTGTGGAAATTAGTGAACATTTATTTTTACATAACTAAATATATGTAATTATAAATAAAAAATATCTCATTCACCACTGTGAATTTGTCAATAATGGCAATGAAAAAGAAGTTACTTTAAATATTTCTTCTGATCTAGTTTAAATGATAGGTCAATTAAATTTCTGCATAATTAAAAATTTCAGCTTAATAACCAAGTAATAACGATGGTGAAAATAAATGTTAAATACTTCGTACTTTCCTTAGAGGTAATATCATGGTGTTAGATTAGCAAATGAAAGTGATAAATTTTGCTGGCTAAAATCATCAGGCTAATATCCAAACCACTTTTTTAAACAAACACCTTTTGTCTTTTCATATGGTGCTGAACTAAACAGCTTTATGAAGGAACCAAACATTTTATTAAATAATAAGGAAAGCGAAATTACTAATCAACTGACATAACTCTAAAATTGGGATATTTTACTTACAATTTAGATGAGAGTAAATATCCATGACTAGCTTAACAACTGGAGATCATTCATGACACTAATTTCTGAGTAACTGTAACGTATATTACAGACTGTTCATTACTGTTGTAATTAGTACAGCATATTCTATTAGCTTTGTGTACAACTGTATTTCTGGAAATGCAATATAATTGCTTACCAAGATGGTGGTAACGATTAAAGAACGATTTGACAAGGAATCTGTGATGTTTGTTGGTTTTCCTTTCTGATTTTCTGTCATGTTAAGGCCACTCAATGGATCCCAAGTTCCAACCTAGAAAACAGTAAATTACTGTGTAAATTGTCCATTAGTTACATTTCTGCATCTAGAAAAGAACTCTATAAGGAAAAACAGATTGCCACGGGAAAAAAGAAAAAGATTGCTAATATTTATTATTAAACCCTGTTCTGTTATTCCCTGTCATTACATTTAAAGTCTGCTTGTTTAAAGTATGATTCACAATACCTCAAAATGTCTTCCATGAAGTGTGACATTAAGTGGAAAAATGATGCATAGAATGTCTAAAGCTACTTTGAACACTTAATTTTCCATTTAACTTCCATTCTTCAAGATAAACCACATCTAAAGATAACTTAAACAGGTGGAAATTCATTTGCAAAGCAGACAGCGTTGTCTCTACAGAAGGATTTATCATTTTGTGGGATCAGAGAGAACAGCAGAGCAAAAATATGTAGAATTTAAGATAATTATGATACATTCTTGGACTTTTATGTAGGATGGAGAGTTCTGATTACACTAATTGTTTCCATAAAATTTATATAGTCTGTTCAGAAATCTAGTGGGGATTTGAGAAGAAAAAAGCTATTTTGGACTTCAACACAAAGTTACTAGTCTCTGTTGGAAATATCAGATGGATTTTTTGTGTCATTTAACGATGATTTGGTATCAGAATAAGGACATAAACCTTCTCAAACCTTATAAAAATTCTTCTCTTTTCAAGCTTATTTATCACTAACCTAATCCATTTCTGAGTTCATCTATAAAGTATAAATGTAATTTGAAAGGCATATTCAGACTTGTTAATTTTTATAGATCATAGTACAATTAAGCTTGCTTATAAATAAAAGATTCACAGGTGAATATTTAGACATAGCTATGGAAGTGTAATGGTATAATAAGAAGTGGTAGCCACTTCTTATTCCATTTATTTCAAAGATACCTCATGACCCTAGCTTATCTCGAAGTTACCCCATGATCCTAGTTAATCTCCTACAGTATCTAAAGTATGTTTCCTCTTTAAAATAAAAAAGCAATTTGTCACATAGTAAAGATCTGCTTCTAGTTATGCCAATCACAATTAAGTTATTTATTTAAAAAAGTAATCAAATTTGTAGTCTCTTCTTAGTAACATACAGACTTTCTTCAAAGCTACTACCTTTACAAAGACCAGTCCATTATAATTGTCATGGTTTAACCCCAGCCAGCAATTAAGCACCACACAGACACTCATTCAGTCCCCACCCAGTAGGGTGAGGGGAAAAATTGGAAGGTAAAAACTGAGAAAACTTGTGTGTTGAGATAAAGACACTTTAATACTAAATAAATAAATAAATATATATTGTAAGGTGGGAAAAAACAACAGAAAGGAAAATAAAATCCAGAAAAACTAGTGATGCAAATGAAAACAATTGCTCACCACCAACTGACCAATGCCCAGCCAGTCCCCAAGCAACCTCAGTCCCTGCCAGCCTCAACCCAGCAGTTTTATTGCTGAGTCATATGGGATGTCCCTTTGGTCAGCTGGGGTCAGCTGTCCCAGCTGTGTCCCTCCCAACTCCTTTTGCACCCCCAGCCAACTCTCTGGTGGGGTGCTCTGAGAAGCAGAAAGGGCCTTCATACTGTGTAAGCACTGCTTAGCAATAAGTGAAACGTCAGTGTGTTATCAACATTATTTTCAGTACAAATCCAAAATATAGCTCCGTACAAGATACTATGAAGAAATTTAATTCTATGCCAGCCAAAAATGTACAATAACTCACCAGTCCCCCCAAAAAACAAGCATTATACTTTCCTGAATCTTAGAATTTCTGAGTTTACATATATTCTAGAGTAGATAACTGAGCATCAATCTCATGAGTTGTTATCCACAAAAATTCAATAGATTGAAGTAGCTTTTTTACTTCAGTATGTTTGAGAAAAATTAATCCATATTTGTGAATAAGCAAGTATTCTTTGTTTCTTATTTCCTCCAAAATTCTCATAAGAAAAGTAACCTTATTTTGGCTCTGAGCCAACCAAAACTGTACATACTACTCACAGTGAGGTGCCACAATACTGTATTAGGAAGAGGGAGCGGGATGCTAGTGAGGGCCCTCAGCTTGTTGCTCTGAGATGTGCTGGCTACACTGCAGCACACTTGAAGCCTTACAGAGATGAGCGAGGGGCTCCCAAGGTAAATAGGAGCCAACAGGGAAACACCAGCAAAAGACCTCAGAGGAACTAAAGGATGTTCCACTAAGAAAGTGACATGGTCGACAGCCCATCTGAAGTGCATCTAACCAATGCATGCAGCATGGGCAACAAACAGGAGGAGCTGGAAGCCACCGTACTGCTAGAAATCTAAGACCAGGTTGCCATTACTGAAACTTGATGGAAAAAATCCCATGATTAGACTGTGGCTATCAATGGCTACAGTAGGGACAGGTGAGGATGGAAGGGTGGAGGTATTGTCTTCTGTGTCAAGAAATAGATAAAGCATGAAGACCTGTCTCTGAAGAATAGTCACAAGAGGGTGAAAGCTTATGGGTAAGAACCAGAGGTCAAGGCAACAAAAGGAACCTTGTGGATGGTGTCTACTACAGGCTGCCTGATCAAGGGGAGCCTACTGATCAAGCATTCTCAATCCAGCTACAGGAGGTATCATGCTTGCAGACTCTCGTCCTGCTGGGGCGGACTTCAACCACCCCAACATCTCCTGGAAAAGTAGCACAGTAAGCTGTAGGCAAACCAGGAGACTCCTGGAATGCATTGAGGATAACTTCTTAAGCCGGGTAATAGACAGCCATACAAGAGGGGATGCCATACTGGACCTGTTGGTCACCAATGCAAGTGAGCTAATTGGTGTTGTCAAGATTGGAGGCAGCCTGGGCTGCAGTGATCATGCACTGGTGGAGTTCACAGTCCTGAGGGATATGGGGCAGGTGACAAGTAAAGTCAGGGCCCTTGAATTTTAGGAAAGTAAACTTCCAGCTCTTCAGGGAGTTAGACAATAGGAATCCCTAGGAAACTTCTGTCAGGGACAAGGGAGCAGAACAGAGGTGGCAGATCATTTAGGGCACTTTCATTGACCACAAGAGCTCTTGATTCCCAGGTGTAAGAAATCAGGAAAGGATGGCAAGAGGATGGCACAGCTGAGTCAAGAGCACCTGGTCAAATTACAGGGCAAGAAGGAAATGCACAGGCAGTGGAAGCAGGGACAGGTATCCTGGGAAGAGTAGAGGGATGCTGCCCCGTTGTGTAGGGATGAGGTCAAGAAGGCCAAGGCACAGCTGGAGCTGAACATAGCAAGGGATGCAAAGAATAATAAGAAGGGCTTCTACAGGTACATCAGCCAACCAAGGAATGTCAAAGAGAGCCTACCCCCCTTGATGAGCAAGACTGACAGACTGGTTACAACAGATGAGGAGAAGGCTGAGGTACTTAATGACATCTCTGCCTCAGTCTTCACTAGCAATCTCACTTCCCACACCTCTTGAGGGGATGGACTGCAAGACTGGGACTGGAGGAGCAAAGTCCCTCCCACTGTAAGAGAAGATCAGGTTTGAGCCCATCTGAGGAACCTGAGTATATACAAGTCTAGGGGACCTGACAAGATGCATCCCAAAGTCCGGAGGGAATAGGATGACATAGTTGCCAAGCCACTCTCCATGATATTTGACAAGTCAGGGCAGGTAGGTGAAGTCCATAGGAAGGTCATGGAACAGATCCTTCTAGAAGCTACGCTAAGGCACATGGAGGAAAGGGAGGTGATTCGAGTCAGCCAGTGTGGCTTCACCAAGGGCAAGTCCTGCCTGACCAACCTAGTGGCCTTCTATGATGCAGTGACTACATCAGTGAACAAGAGCTACCAATATCATCCATCCGGATTTGGCCTTTGACACAGTCCCCGACAATATCCTTCTCTTTAAATCAGATAGTTGTGGTTTTGATGGGTGGACTGTTGGGTGGATGAGGAATTGGCTGGATGGTTGCATCCGGAGGGTAGTGGTCAACAGCTCAATGTCCAGAGGGACATCGGTAAGAAGTGGTGTCCCTGTTTAATAACTTCATCAGTGACATAGACAGTGTGCTTGAGTGCACCCTCAGCAAGTTTGCAGATGACACCAAGCTGAGTGGTGCAGTTGACATGCCTGAGGAAGGGGATGCCATCCAGAGGGACCTGGACTCAAGGAATGGGCCCGTGTGAACCTCATGATGTTCAACAAGGCCAAGTGCAACGTTCTGCACGCCAAGTGAACCGTTCTGCACCTGAGTCAAGGCAATCCCTGGTAACTATACAGGCTGGGGGATGAAGGGATTGAGAGCAGCCCTGCCAAGAAGGACTTGGGGTACTGGTGGATGAAAAGCTGGACATGAGCTGGCAATGGGCACTGGCAGCTCAGAAGGCCAGCCATATCCTGGGCTGCATCCAAAGAAGCATGGCCAAGAGCACGAGAAACGTTCTGCACCTGAGTCAAGGCAATCCCTGGTAACTATACAGGCTGGGGGATGAAGGGATTGAGAGCAGCCCTGCCAAGAAGGACTTGGGGTACTGGTGGATGAAAAGCTGGACATGAGCTGGCAATGGGCACTGGCAGCTCAGAAGGCCAGCCATATCCTGGGCTGCATCCAAAGAAGCATGGCCAAGAGCACGAGAAAGGTGATTCTGCCCCTCTGCTCTCGTGAGACCCTACCTGGAGTCCTGCGCCCAGCTCTGGAGCCCTCAGCACAGCAAAGACATGGAGCGCTTGGAGTGGGTCCAGAGCAAGGCCACAAAAATGATCAGCAGGATGGAACATCTCTCCTATGAAGAAAGACTGAGAGAGTTGAGTTTGTTCAGCCTGGAGAAGAGAAGGCTCCAGGGAGACCCTCTTGCCACCTTTCAGTACTTAAAGGGGTCTATTAGAAAGATGGGGACAGACATTTTAGCAGGGCCTGATGTGGTAGGACAAGGGGTAATGGGTTTAAACTAAAAGAGGGTGGATTTTGCTAGATCTAAGGAAAAAAATTTGTACAATGAGGGTGGTGAAACACTGGCACAGGTTGCCCAGAGAAGTGGTAGCTGCCCCATCCCTGGAAACATTCCAGGTCAGGTTGGACGGGGCTCTGAGCAACCTGACCTAGTTGAAGATGTCCCTGCTCATTGTGGAGGGGTTGAACTAGATGACATTTAAAGATCCCTTATAACCCAAACTATTCGATGATCATTGGCTTTCTACAGTGGTACCAAATGTCTAATCGTGCAGTCAAAATCAGAGCCATAGATCTTTTATATCACTTTTTTTTTCTCTGACTTTTACAATACCCTCTGTTTATGCCACTTGCTGTTTTAACCCAGGTCATTAATAAAGCTGGACAATGAATTACAACTCATTTTGTGTCATTTATAGTAATCTTTTTTGTAGGTTCCTGAGCAAGATTTCAAACCAGTTTTTAACATCTCTGTTCAAGAAATGTAATGATTCTTAAGTGACAAATTTTCATATCAAATACGGTATTCAATTCAGGTATTTCCTATCATCTCCCTGGTGTATAAAATAATTTTCCTTATGATGCAGCTTCAGTGTGAATATTGACTGATTGTAATTTAAATTATAGTTTGCTTATTATACTGGATTGGCACAGTTTGGGATTTTCACTGTGCTTAACCTTAGTTTCAGTGTGTCCAGACTGTCAGAAAATTTTGTTGTACGTTTAACTAACAGTTCTCCAATGTATATTAATTTTGTCATTTTCATCTTACAAAAAGCTATCATATCTGTCAGACATGACTTTTTATTTGGAAATGCATACCTCTTATTGATTGATGCTTGATTATCACCTCACATTCAAGAGTTTCATGAACAGGTATCTTATGTAAAATCTAAGATCACACATAGCTTATTTTTTCAATCAATGAGCAATAAGGAAGGCAAAAGCCCAATTAGAGCTCCATCTGGCCATGGTCATAAGGGATAACAGAAATGTTTTTACAAATGTATTAACAACAAAAAGAGAGCCAAGGAGATTCTCCAACCCTTATTGGATGTGGGAAGGAACACTGTGACCAAGGATATAGAAAAGGCTGAGGTATTCAATGCCGCTTTGCCTCGGTCTTTAATAGCCAGACCAGGTATCCTCAGCCTGTTCAGTCCCCTGATCCAGAAGAGAGGGACAGACAGCAGAACAAACTCCCCATAATCCAGGAGGAAGCAGTTAGCAACCTGCTATGCTACCTGGACACTCACAAGTCTATGGGACCTGATGGGATCCACCTGAGAGTACTAAGGGAGCTGGCGGAGGAGCTTGCTAAGACACTCTCCATCATTTATCAGCAGTCCTGGTTGACAGGGGATGTCCCAGACAACTGGAGGTTTGCTAATGTGACACCCATCTACAAGAAGGGCTGGAAGGAGGATCCGGGGAACTACAGGCCTGTCAGCCTGACCTCAGTACCGGGGAAGATTATGG
>NW_010533753.1:39452-42379 GCF_000687285.1 Phaethon lepturus
AGCGGTTCATCTTGAGGGCGCTCGCAGGGCATGTGCAGGACAACCAAGGGATCAGGCCCAGCCAGCACTGGTTCATGAAAGGTAGGTCCTGCTTAACCAACTTGATCTCCTCCTATGACCAGGTGACCTGCCTAGTGGATGAGGGAAAGGCTGTGGATGTTGTCTACCTGGAATTTAGTAAAGTGTTTGACACCATCTCCCACAGTACTCTTCTGGAGAAAGTGGTGGCTTATGGCTTAGACAGGTGTACTCTTCACTGGGTGAGGAACTGGCTGGATGGCTGAGCCCACAGAGTTGTGGCAAACAGAGTTAAATCCAGTTGGTGGCCAGCCACAAACAGTGTTCCCAAGGGCTCAGTTTTGGGGACAGTCTTGTTTAATATCTTTACCAATGATCTGGATGAGGGGATTGAGTGCTCCCTCAGTAAGTTTGCAGATGACATCAAGTTGGGTGGGGGTGTTGATCTGCTGGAGGGTAGAAAGGCACCGCAGGGGGATCGGGACAGGGGGGATTGGGACAGGCTGGGTCGATGGGCAGAGGTCAACTGTGTGAGGTTTAATAAGGCCAAGTGCCATGTTGTGCACTTTGGTCACAACAACCCCATGCAACGCTCCAAACTGTCCAGTAGAAAAGGACCTGGGGGTGCTGGTTGACAGCCGGCTGAACATGAGCCGGCAGTGTGCCTAGGTGGCCAAGAAGGCCAACAGCATCCTGGTCTGTATCAACAATAGTGTGGCCAGCAGGAGTAGGGAAGTGATCATGCCCCTGTACTCAGCACTGGTGAGGCCACACCTTGAATCCTGTGTTCAGTTTTGGGCCCCTCACTACAAGGACATTGAGTTGCTAGAGTGTGTCCAGAGAAGGGCAATGAAGCTGGTGGGGGTCTGGAGAACAAGTCTTATGAGGAGCAGCTGAGGGAACTGAGGTTGTTTAGCCTGGAGAATAGGAGGCTGTTGCTCTCTACAACTACCTGAAAGGAGGTTGTGGTGAGGTGGGTGTTGGTCTCTTCTCCCAAGTAACTAGCAACAGAATGAGAGGATATGGCCTCAAGTTGTACCAGAGGAGTTTTAGATTGGATATTAGTGAAAATTTCTTTACTAAGAGAGTGGTCAAACATTGGAACAGGCTGCCCAGGGAAGTGGTAGAGTCATCATCACTGGAAGTGTTCAAAAAACGTGTAGACGTGGCAGTTTGGGACATGGTACATGGACTTCACTTGTGTAGCATTCCTCATCATTCTTTGCTAACATTTTCCTAACTTCTAAACCATGACAACTATTCTTACTGTTCTTTCCAAAGATTGTGAGCACATTTTGGTGAAAAACTAATATTATCATATCCCTTTATCACATGGCCAAAAGAAGCCACGAAGACAGTAAAAGTATCTTCCTTTTCTGTGAACTTCTGTACACACAACTCATGCACATGTTGTTTGTTTTTAAATATCGATATCATTTTACAACTGTTTCTGTTGTTGTCTTTTACATATCTTTCATTATTGCTGTTTCCCAAGTTTCTTTTTTCTAGTACGTGTTTTAACATACTGTATTTCCTGTTGAATTTTATTTTCTTCCCATATTTCTAATCTCTGTAGATCTTTCTGTTTTATTTCTATATATTTTCTTTCTATATATTTTTTTTTGGTGAGTTACATATTTCCTAATATATTGTCAACTGAGAACTAAGTTAACATGCTTTTGTGTTTCACTTTCATATCGATACTGATGGTGAAATAAAAACAGACATAATATAGATCCAGATGGAAGATACCATTCCTTTATCCCACTGCTCAACTATTGTGCAGTATTTTGCACCAATATTCTCTCTGAAAATTTCTAGTCCACATAGAAGATTTCGTAACAATGCCAACTCCTTTTTTAATAGGATTGTGATGTAGTATCATATGTCATTGAAACACAAACACACTACACTGTCTGAATTTCTTTAATTATTTTGCTTTTCTGCCTGAAAAGAAATTAAGTACACTGGAAAGATTTTATTTTCCAGAAAACCCATGTTGCTTGATGGTTCTCAAATGCCACCCAATGTTCTTAAAGCCATCCTAGATTACAGTGACTTCCTTTCCTCATTTTTAACAGTTATCTCTTACATGCAGACTCTTCAGCCACTTATTTAGGTATTCCCATATCATCAATTCTTCTATTTCTGTTTCCAGTAAGGAAGAGAGGTTGCATTGTACCTATTCTACTCATATACAAAGCTAACTTCCTTTTCAAATCTGGTTACTTTTTTTTTTCTTAAGTTTCCAGAGCTCCCTTCATGGAATACTTCATAGGAAGACTCTTTACTATCAGTGCATTACTGAATGTTTTAAAATATACTTTAGTCTTTTAAACACAGGTTTGCCATTGGACATTTTCAAAAATGTTATTACTTATGTAAGTGTTTCAAAGCAAGTTCATGGCTTCTGCACTTTTGTTAAATATTCCTAAAAAGGGAACATTAATATTCCAAAACTAGTACTGGGGGGAAAAGTTTTGTAGAAATACATTGTTTACGCTAGATTCTCCATTCAATGATTTACAGAAAAAAGGAAATGCAACTCTGCAGCATGGTGCCTTCCCTTAATTTCTCTTTTTATTTGTGGACACAATATTACTTTGGGCCAATAGTTGACAAAACTACCTGAAGATAAAGGAAAACATAGTGCTTGCAGAACACTGAACACCGCAGCTAGGTACTTACTACAAGGCCAAAGCAAATGGCAAAACCAAGAAATTTGCTGATCACAACAATGTGAGACAATGCAGATTCCTGCATTGCCTCTCCATGGCAGAGTGGCTGGAGAAGAGAGGGAAGATGATCTGATTTCAGATCATCATGGTGTCATGCAGGTAGGCCAAATATCTGTATGTGCTCCCCAAGGTCTTTAGTTCAAATATATTATATATATTATATATATATAT
>NW_010533754.1:0-34357 GCF_000687285.1 Phaethon lepturus
TACCCCCGCGCACCCCGGCTGCCCGGGTTTGCCAATCCTGAATGCCAGTCGGTTAACACCGGGGAGGAGAGGCGGAGGGTGGGATGCCTGCCAGCGCGGTCTGCGAGCAGGAGGTGCCGGAGGGTCTGAACCCGGGGCCGTGCCCATTTTCTGCAGCATTAATCCTGGGGAACGTGTATGGGAGCGTTGGGAGAAGGAGAGGAGATGAAGGCTCTGGTTATAAATTGCTGTAGAAAGAGTGGGGGCTCAGGCTTTCCACACAATCAGCCAGTAGCAGATTAAAGCATCGGAATCTAAATAAATATTTACCCTCTAGTTCCTGGTCTCTATAAATAGCTGTATGACACAGATGCCAGTTGGTGCTTTGGGATCGCTGCAGATTCCATGAAAAGATTCAAGGCGGACGAGAATATTCGCCGTCACGCAATCGCGCGCATAGCTGGCTGACCCGGCACTGCACACACAAACACGCCGCTGAAGCCCGTCCCTTGCTGTCACTGCCTCTGTGCAAGTAAAGGTTAAACTTTAACAGAAGACAAATGGCCCTAATTAAAGAGCCAGCTGCTCCTGTAATCCACTTTGTGTCCTGCCCCAAAACCAGATCAAGCTCCTAATTAAATTACCCAAAAAAATTAAGGTCACAATATTATTGAAGTATTTGCCTTTGGCCATTCAAATAGAATTGACCCTAAACTAGAACCTGAGATCTGGTAGCGATCTAGATCTGGTGTTTGAGACAAGTACCTCATCTCTAAAACCGGGTCAAACTCTGAACCGCCCTGAGTTTTGTGGAAATAAAGGTTTTTTTCTACTTAATTTCCGGGATATGAAATGAGAGCGGGCAGGAGCTGGGAAATCACACTTGGTTTTGTCTTCTTCATTTTTTAAATAAAAGTCCTCCGCTCCCAGGCAGGTTTCCTTCATCTAGCACGTGTTTGAAGATTCTCAGCCCCTGGCTAAGATTCAGCACGCTGTCATTACGTCAGGGATACGCTTCCTCCCAAGGGCTCCTTCACATCCATTCATCTCACGCATCATTTCTACCACTGGTATCCGGGATTCCACACGGGACACGGCTGCATTGACACAAATGAATTGAAGGAAACACACTTTGATCTCCCCGCTGAAAGGGGAACGCGTGCAGCACGACTGCCATGAGCCGGCACCGGCACCTCCGACAGCAGTAGTGCCTTCGCGGCAGCGCTGTGAGAACAGCTTTCAGCAAACAGTTTACTAAGCCAGTGGTTTTTTCCATCCTCTGAACTGGCAATCAGAGATGTGGATTCTTCTCCAGTTTATTCATTATTCCCAGATCTCCCTGATTTTCCCTGAACAACCTCCATGAGTCGTGGTGGTCTGGGCAAATTAAAGAGAAGACAACCCTGGAGGTACGTCTATCAGTTACACCGTGGGATGAGATGAGCCTGTTCCAGCAGACTTGACCGTTCTGACACCTATGAAGTTGGTTTCCTGGCAGTCATACAGCTTTCTGGATCAAAGCTGGAGTCTGTCCAGATATCATGAGCTCTGGCAGAGCAACTTCATGTCTGCACTCAATATACCATTTCGACATACCCTTATCATCAGAGGGCTGTGGGGAATACTGCAGTAATTCAATGCCCTTGGATGGATCACTGTTGTAAAAGGAGGAGCCTCTTCTGTTAAAGTTAGAAGACCTGATTCAGCACAAAGGAAACAATAAATTCAGTTTTCTGCTTACACCGGTCACTGGAGGAGACCAAACCATAACATTGTCTTTATACAAGTTGCGTTTCTAATTCAGAATCCCCTCTCTCCAAAAATGCCCTCACATTTGCTTGAACCATGTCTCTGCCCGTCAACTTGTTCACCGGAATAGTCCGGGGAAGTACCCTGGCATTTACCATGTGCTGATGGTGCTCATCTGGGGGGATTTACACCCGCGATTTAGGTGGGGTTGTTCTACACTTACTCTGCAGAACCTGGACCAAAGGTCAGAAAGCTGAAACTGGATGAGGTCTACATGGCTCAGATGACACCCTCTGTGAACTCTATGGCAGCACACAAGTAGCACAAGATGCTTCACAACCCTTTTTTCCTTGCGATCTTCTTGCAAAAATCTGTAGCTAAACAATGGCAACACCGTGACCACGACCACCAAACGTAATGACCATGGCTCAGCCGCATTTCCTTCAAAATAAAGCAATCCTACCATCAAGGCACCAAGCAGCAAGGCTTTGCCAAGGCAGCAGGACAGCTTTCTAAGAAGAAATGAGTCATTTTTAGCAGCTGGCACATGTGAGCGGGAGAAAGGCAGGCCCGTAAAGACAGCAAAATCCTGGCACTCTACAGCTTGTTCAGACTCGGAGCCTTGCCTTTAAAGCAATTCATAGATGCTCATTTCGTGATCTGCAAGCAGTGTTACTCCTGCTGCATCCCCACCTTTGTCGCTCCCTGACGCAGATGTCAGGGAAGAACGCGACTGAGCATCGTTCCCAGCAGGAGCATTGAGCTCCATCCCTTCTAGACTTCGCAGCTGGCAGCTCCTCCGCAGCTGAACGGAAAAAACCATGCTCCTGCCAAGTCTTCTGCCGTGACAGGTTTGTGTGGACCATCGTGCCGGGGGTAAAGCCACCACAGTAAGAACCACCCCAGCTGCTGAGGAACTGACCTTACAAGCCACCAGAGAAGGGCATCAGGAACGGATGCTGCGATCCACTTGCTGTCCCCGCCTGGAAGGTGCTCAGATGCGAAGCATCTGCTCTCTTCACGACTGGCTGCAGCCTTCTGGAGGGGGTGCTGCAAGAGGCAATATTCACTTTGCTCACACATCTCTCAAGAAAAAAGTAAGACAGGCTTGTAACAACTCACTAATAAAAAAGCAAACGGATAATAAGAACACCACCAAGGTCAGAGCTGTTAACTCAAGGAAAGGATGCGTGGTTCTGAACAAATAAGTTAAAAAAACAACATTTCTCATACCTTCCAAATGTTGTGGTTTCTCTTCCTTTAATAATACCTTGGTTTTCTGCAGAATCTTTACCTTTATTTTCCCTTTGCTAGGAATTCCCTCCAGGCCCTGTGTTCTTTCACCTTTTCACTTTCTATTTCTGCTACAACTGAAGAAACACAGAAGAAAAACATAGTTTTTCTCTTAACAAAAACTTCTCAAAGCATTGTTTTGATGCATTTTGACACATTCACAGTTCTCAGAAAAATATTTAGACCAAAAAGAAGCAGTCACTGAAGTTTTCCCTCCTAGTAAAAAAGGGCATTTCCATTAAAAGAACAACAGAAATACTTTGATAGAAGTTTCTCAGTCGGTCTCTATCTTGGCCTGAACTGAAAAAAGTCAACAAATACAGATTTAGAGCTAATGTTACTTCCCGGGTCATGTAGAAGCCTTGAATTAATAAATTAGGGTGGAAAACTCCTTCCATTGAAAATCCAAGACAGCTGGTCCCTTTCTTCTTTATCATCACCAGCAGTAAAAGCCTTGCAGGCTGACTAACACCTTCCCTAACACCTGAACAAAGCTTCTTCCCAGGTTTTGTGCTTCCCGAGCACTGGGCAAGCCAAGGGCCTGACCTGTCCCCCAAACCTGGAAAAGCCCTCGGGAAGGAGCTCGCTCTCCTCTCGCCGCCGGCTCAGCCGCGCTGCGTCAGCAGGAGGGGAAGGGAAGGGAAGTCAGGAACGGGAGCCGGGAGGCTGAGCTACCAGCGCGTGTGCAGGAAGGGCTTGTGCTACCCTGCTCCGGGAATAAAGGCATCCAGCCTGCCGGAGCTCGCCCTTGGATGCCTCTTGCTGGTCTTACTTTCCCAGTTCACCACCTGAGCCGCCGGCGTAGGGCAACACCTGAGAGTTTTCCTTACAGTCGCAGAAAGCACAGCTCAGGGTCCAGAGGTCACCTGCTGCTTTTTTAAGACCTCGGGGAGGTACCTCCTCCCCTTCAGTTTCTGGCTTTCCTCTGGAAGTACCAAAACCCTCTCCCCGATTCTTTCAGAACTGGTGAACATCGTGCCCTTACTACAAAGCCTTGCCTGGCTGGAAATCTGCACCAGTGTAATTGAGGGCACACCAGTACATGGAAGTGAACTTGACTGAAGTGAGAGCATCACTTGAAACTGCAACAGCTTTTCTCAATTAACTCTGCATGTAGGAAAGACCTTGAAAAGCATTTTAAACTGCTATATTAAGGCATTATAAAATCCTTTGTGAACGCTATTATTCTGGCTCGCTTTAAACCTGATACCCCAGTCTGACATTAGATCTGACTTAGTAAGACTGAGTCGTGATAACACTTAACCCACTGAAATACAACAATTTGCCAGTGACTCTGCACTGTTTCTGCAGCTTTTTTTTTTTTCCTGAGGCAAGGGCCGAGTCCTCCGGGACAAAAACACCCAGCACTCTGCGCATCCCCAGGTCCCGTCCTGGCCGTGCCAGAAGCCCAGCATCCTGCTGCGCGCCACGCGATGCGAGCGGACGACACGGCACAGCGCGGGCAGGGAGACCCGAGTGACGCGCTCTCGCCGATTTGACTGCAGCGGGTCAAAATGAGTGTGACCAAGAACCCTCGCAAAGCGGGTATTCCTGGTCACTGCAGGTGAAGGCAAAATATTTTTATGTCACGTCAGTGCTGGGCTGGGTCTGTGCGTGTGGTTAATTAAAAGAGGCTCAGCTAGAGAGTGGTAATCTGTTAAGCTGCGTAACTTTAATTGCTTGCAATCATCTGCCTGTCCCCGCACTAAGCTACTCCTAACGTGACAGAAGGTGTTGAACTGCGTCCGTTAAAATTTTTTCTTTTTGGCTACCGGGGTGCAACTTCTGCACGCAGATAAGACCGAACCATTCCCCTCACGGTTATCACACGCAGGCAGCTCTGTACCCCAGCCCTCACCAGCTCGCTACCGACAAACAAGCGGTGCTCTGTGAAGCCCCGTCGGCAAAATTCCCCTCGAAGCCCAGCCTGGCCGTTCAGCTCGCAGCCGGGCACCGGCACAGCCCTGCGGGACGCGGAGACCCCGGCCAGCCCCGACGGGCAGCCGGGGCACGCCTGGTCCTCCCCACGCCAGACAGAAATCAAAGACCGAGCCCTAAAAAAATCAAGGAGCCTTTTCTGCTGTTCATCTCGCACCAGAGTTTGGTCCTGTCATCAGCTCTACTAGATATAACCAGCGCCGAGGAAGGACCTTGTGCCTTACGGAGGGTCAGTGTTCCTGTGCATCCAAACACAGCGTTAACACCCTGAAAACTGGACTTTAATCCGAAGAAAGATCTGGTTTTAAATTCCCTCTAGCGGAGAGAGGGTGGAAGCTCAAGCTGTGAGGTTCAGCCCACGGAGCGATCCGCAGCCGTTTTGAGGGGCTGTGAGCTCTTGCACTGGCTGGCCCAGGGCCACCTCAGCCCGCGGAGGAAAAAAAAAACAATTAATTGACCAGCTGGAAATTCCTATATAATTTCATATTATCTGGAATTTTTATTTCAACGTAACTGAAAATTTTTTAAAACAAGCTTTTATTCGATAGAAATAAAACTAGGGGATTTTTTTTTAAATGACTTTTCATACTGAAAAATTAAATGTTTTATTCCGCAATGTCAAGGCTGGCAGGTTTGAGTTGCTCAGAAGACAGTGATTGCCACGAAGGTTCCTCCCCGGCCACCGCCGTGTCCTTTGCGGCAGCTCGGCAAGCGCGCTGACGCTCTCATCGGTGGCAAACAAACCCGGACGACTTTATTGTCGATGTAAATCAGAGAAGCTCCGCTGGCTTCCGAGGAGCACTGCAGATTTATGCCAGGAGCTGACCCGGCATCTCTATTTTCAAAACTGGGACAGATTGAAATATGCTGTTTTTCAATAATATATTCAGGTTAACAGGGCTTTTATATTTGGGCAATTAATCTTGCACAGACTGAGAACCTCTTGGGACAACGTGCAAAGGTTGCTAAGAAGAGGAAAACAAACACAGTTGTGTAACTCAGTTTTCCCGTGTCTTTTTCTTTCATGAAAACACATTGCAGGGATACAGCAGCGATCTGAAACCCAGCAGTAATATCACTTTAATCATCAGAAGCATACCAAGACATGGTATAGAAGTGATTTTACTAAGAGGTAGTATTACCTTATCTTGTATTACGGTAAAATGATTCAGACCAGAAATATTGAGCCATAAATCTGCGGTAACAGAGGAAAAACGATATTGTGCTGGTTTTTTTGTCTTCCCGGTTTGTTGCAGGACTGCTCGCTCCCGCAGCACGGGCTGACGTACAGAGGGGGCCCTGGGCGTGCACACACGCTTGTGCCGGTGTGTCCGTGCACACGCTGTATTTAAAATCACTCCAGGTCCCAGTAGTGGTCCCAGTGGCACCAAAGAGACTTCCCAAACCCGATCCCCGTCTTTCTGCGCTCCCTCTCGCTGTCTCTTCTGCGTAGCTGCCCAGCAGCCCTCCTGCCATCTGCCAGCGCCTTCAGCTTCCCCGTTCCCTGATAAATTCCGTCACAGATGCTGTTCAGAAGTCCAGACGAGCGAGTACCAAGTTGCGCCAGGGGAGGTTTAGATTGGATATTAGGAAAAATGTCTTTAACGGAGAGAGTGGTCAGGCATTGGCACGGGCTGCCCAGGGAGGTGGTGGAGTCACCGTCACTGGAGGTGTGCAAAAAACGTGCAGACGTGGCACTTGGGACATGGCTGAGTGGGCACGGGGGTGTTGGGGTGATGGTTGGACTTGATGGTCTTAAAGGTCTTTTCCAACCTCGGTGATTCTGTGGTTCTCGCTTAGGGAACGAACGTCTGCACAGGCAATGGCATCCAGCCTGCTGTGATCCACTTTGGGCAAATCTGTTGGATATTACCCCATTTTTCCATGTACCTCCACGTCTTTGCTTCTCCCTTCTTTGCTCTAAAGGTCGAGTAGGACTTTTAAGCCTGTAATTGCCTCTGCTATTTTTTTCCTCTTTGCATTTACTATTCCCCAGTCATGCAGCAGCATCCCCAGCTTCACAGATCTAACAAGATCCTTGTGATTTGACCCTTAGTTTTTAATTCTTCCAGCGTATTAGATTGCAAAATAGCCTGGGAATACAACTGCTATATGCCAAGCAAACCAGTAATCACAGTGTCGTGCTCAAGCCCAGGGAAGGAAATTCTACCAGTTAAAACCCGTTGAATTTCTTGCTTTCTGACCAAGCTGCCAAAGCCCGATGAAGGCAACGCTTCCCAGCAATCTGCGTGACGACGGCCTCAGCGAAGTGCCTGACTGCGACGGAAACCATCCAGTCACATATAGTAGCTGCATCGCTGCACGCCAGAAGTTTCCAATCGCAAATAGCAACAGCCTCGGAAAGGGTATGCAGGTGGCTACCGCTTGATTAATGTGTGCCGCATCTGTTATTTCAGAGTGGCAATTACACTATATAAACACACCACTGCAATAGCAGTGCCTTGATTTATGCTAGCTGAAAATCTGTCCCTTTACACTGGCTTTTTTTTTTTTTCTTTCTTTCTCCTCCCACAAAAAATAATTTCCTTTCAATAAAACAGAAGATCTCACTGGTTCTATGTTATAACAGTAATATCACATTCTGCTAGGAACCAGCAATTCTGCCTCTGGCCGAGAAACTCAGGTAATGACCCATAACTGAAGTAAATTAGTGTTTAATTTCCCATCCCTTGCAGACAGCTTACCAATGGAAATTGATTTCTAGCTTTTTTCTTTTTCATTTAACATGCTTGTGTAATGTCTTTATTTTAGATTCAAGTGGCTTCCGGTGAATTTTAGCCAAAAGGCTAGCGTACGGGCGAGCACCGAAAGCATGTGGTTAATCGCTGTGGTGTCAGACCGCGCGGGGGAGCGGCAAGGCAGGAGCATCCTCGTCCGTGCAGCAGGCTCCTTCTGTCCCGCTCTGGGACACATCCTCAGGTGGAGTAAATGAGCAGAGCTTGCACCCGGGTAACGCGCACGGAAACCCCGCTGCTATGGGCCTGACCCCTTATGCACAAGCTCTCACACTATTACCATGTCCATTCGTACGTGGCACGCTTTAATTTCTACTTTCGCCTGCCCAGAGCACTCCCAGACCTGTAAAAAGGTGCTTCTCCGTCCCGTGCAGCCAGCTCCTGACCTAGAGGCGAGACGCTTGTCCTCAAACCAAGCCAAGAGCCTCGGAGGTCGCATCTCGGTGGTGCCCGGACCTAGAAGCCAGTCCCGCACCCGCACCGTTGCTCAACCGCCACCAAACCCCCAGTAATTCGGGCCGAACGTGGGCTCTCTCGTGTAATCTGATACAGCCGCTGGCGCGCGCACACACACCCTTTTTTCTGCTATTTAGGTAAAACTCAGCCGACGGTTTCGTCGTTGTACAGCAGCACCAGAGACAGAAGCTGGCCTTGGACGCCCAACCCTTTTTCTTTGCGAGGGACAGAAAGGCAGTAAGAGACGGTAAGGTTTTTTACAGCTCCTACCCCATTAAGTTATAACAGTTGTGAGACAAAGTAAGGTTTTATAACAGTGTTGGGTTATTTTCAACCCTCAGTTACTTCTGCAGTCTATCAGGTTCATCTGGCAACTACGAAAGAGTTGGGAGGAGGGAAAAATCTACTTTTCCCCATTTTTACTTGCTGAAGTACTACGGAGGACCCAGAACTCAGCTGGTGCTGTTTTACACTTTAAATGCAGGACTAACAGCTATTATTTTTCTCAGTGTTTGGTTGATTTTCTAGTTCCATAGACACTTTAATAGCACTATAAATTGCCCGGTAAAGGAATTGTTAGTTAGAGATGGTGTCGGGGGTATTTGTTCCTTATTGACGCGTAAATTGGCTTGTACTGCTGGCGTGCGTTTCTGAAAATGAATGCTTTGTAGCGTGCTGATAATAATAATTAGCATAGGCTATCACAAAGTATTAATTGTGAATTAAAATCCCAAACTGAGATGCCTGTGCAGATGGATCCTCTCCTCGTGCTCCTTGTTTCTCTGACCAGTGCTCAGGGTGCCAGGGACATTTCCCCGGGCGAGGGAGTTTTCTGTGCCTGCTTCTCTCTTCTCGCATTGCTAAAACCAATCTTTCCCGGGCGCATTTTGTGTTTATGCTGATAGCACCAAACTGCTGTGCTCCCGGCGAATCCTGGGCGCTATCCACGATGAACGCTAACTTGGGTTTAATTCCTCAATGGATCAAAAGCGAAGGTGAATATAGAGACCGCAGGAAGGAGGACAGAAGACTGGCAGGTTCAGAGCCCTGGAGAAGATATGGGACAGAGAATGAAATGTTAGATGTTACCCTTATCACAGCTGCTTTGTGTGGGAGCATAATGTCATTATTAGAGTAAATGTTCCTTCCTTTTGTGCAAGAGGAAGACCGTGAGCAAATTAAGAAACTACTCTTGTGCCTCAGCTTACAGAGGTGAGAATCCACCCCCGCCTGCTAGGGCTGCAGGGGCATTAGACAAGGTTAATGTTTGCATTAACACTTAAAATTTGCTGTAAGGATGTTGTCTTGCTATAGACCTCATTTACAATACAAATCCATGGTGAAACATTAGATGAAGTCAGAACGGACAGGGTTTTCTGGGCACGATCTGTCTGGGTTTTCATATTCAGAATAGCATGCAGAGGAGAGATAACAGCTCTGCTGAGATGCGTAGCCTCCGTGAACGTACATTAAACTTTGTGTGCTGTCTGACTTAGGCATTCGGAAGAGGGATGATAAAAGCAACTGCAGTCTTGTCTTCTAAGAACATAACCACCTTAGCTGAACCCTGCCATGCGAGTGCGTAAGAAGCCGTGAAATAGCAGGGGGGAACCACTTTGCTGGGTAGATCAAGGGGGAAAATGTAACCACGACAGAAATAATTACCCCTGTTCCAGAGATCGGGAGATGGGCAGAGGGGAGCCAGCCGCAGAGCTGCATGCAATATTAAATACTTGCCTTCTGCCTTAGGGACTAAAGTGGAATATGGGAAATTAGAGAAAAAACTTGAAAGATCAAAGTAGGAAAAAAGTCCTTTTAAAGTGATCATCAATTATTGTTTTTAACTTGCAGCGGGCAAAAGGCTACTTCAAGCCACCAAGGAAGGATGTGGGCTTATACTGCTGGTTTTACTGTCCTGCCTCACGTTGGAGGTTTCCTTGGCTGGTTCATTAATCGAAAAGAAATACCTGTTTGGTACGAGAAGCTGAAAAAACCTTCATGGTGTCCATCGCGCAAAATATTCCCTGTCGCTTGGACTGTCCTGTACACCAGCATGGGGTAAGTTCTGCGTGCCGCTCCCTCTCTCGTCCTGCCGTTTCTGAGATCCTTTTGGGATATCCCTTGTACCCGAATCAGCAGGGCATGCCAGGTACACTTACTCCCAGTAGTGCACTTACTCCCAGCAGGTGAAGCACAGCCTGAGCCAAATTCTGGGCTGAGTTCCTCAGATTCAGGCTGCAGGCCATGCTTTTGGCCAGGGGCACAGCCCGCGCCCAGCTTTGTACACAGACACTAAAACCAGCCGCTGCCCTGGGGAGGCTGTTCGGGCCACGCAGGTATGAGACAGGCGATGGGTTTGGGGGACACGGAGGCAGCTGTCCTGCAAATACGACTGTCCTGCAAGGCCCTGTTGTGAAACAACCTTACGTGAAAGGACTTTTGTCTGTATTGGGGATTTACTCACGGCAAAACACTAACGTGATCCCCTCTTCACAGCTATGCCTCCTACCTGATATGGAACGACCTGGGTGGGTGCAGCAGCAGAGCTATCGTCCCGCTTGGCCTCTACGGGGCTCAGCTGGCCTTGAACTGGGCTTGGCCCCCCTTCTTCTTCGGGGCACGTAACCTGAAGATGGTAACGTATCCGGCCGTCCATTCATCTGCTGGAGGCTTCTTTGCCGGTGTCCCTGCCACACGGGTTTTGGGTCGTTTGGAGGTTTTCTAACCAGCATTATGCAATTGCAAAGAGAGCTGCAGGAAGAGCTTTTGCTCAGATATAGCTCACGCTGCATCTGGTTCTAGACAATGGTATCAGTCCCTTCCACCCCTCACGCTGCTCGTGCCGTGCCGATAGCCGGCCCGACCAGAGCAGGGCGGGAGATCAGGGACGCAGTGGTCCAGCTGCTGCATCTCCTAGTTAAGGATTCGGGCTTAGAGATAAGTCCTTCTGGGAGTCACACCCTGCGCGGCCAGCAGCAAAGTCAGCATCCCGGGGGGGGCCGTCAGTGGCTTATTGAGCGAACACAGTGCACTGTAGAGCCTGATAGAGGATACGCCTGAAGGCAAGACACGGCAGAGGTGGACTTGTGATATATTCAAAAGCACTTACCTGAGGTGCCAAGGCCCGGAGGTGACGGAGGTGCAGAGTGGGACTTATGCTTCCATCCGAATTTTGTCACTCTGTGGAAGAAAGGTACATTTAGGCGGTTTGTTAAGCAATAAAAGCCATCGGCACTAACATAAACATGTTTCTGATCTGTCTGCGTAGGCACTGTCAGCAGAAGGGGGCACTGATGGCCACAAACAGTGCATTAGTCTGCGGAACTCGGTAACGAACAAGAAAAATTAACATTTGTCTTGGCTCCTGGTATGATACCTTCAGATCTCGCTGGTTAGAGTTCAGAGCCAAGGTCCCGGGGTTTAGGATCACTCTCGGTGACTTTTGAGTGCTAAACCTCCCCGTTCC
Source organism: Phaethon lepturus (assembly GCF_000687285.1). Lineage (NCBI taxonomy): Eukaryota > Metazoa > Chordata > Aves > Phaethontiformes > Phaethontidae > Phaethon > Phaethon lepturus. The sequence continues at coordinate 11,638 of NW_010533754.1, forward strand.
TATTCCATCTCTCCACCTCCAGCAGGACGGTTTACAGTCACGCCAGGGAAGGGGCTGCGTGTTCCCAAGAGTGAGCACCGGAGCCATTCGTTGTCTTCTCTCTGCTCCAGGCACTGATCGACATCCTGTGCTTGGACGCGCTGGCGATGGGCACGGTGTGCTCCTGGTACCGCATCAACAAGCTGGCAGCACTGTTGATGGTGCCCTACCTGGGCTGGCTGGCCATGGCGACCTGCCTCACCATCCGCATCTGGAAGGACAACCCCGAGCAAAAACCGGGAAAGATAAAAGCAGGACAGAAATGAAGGCATTTTGTGAAGTTAAACTATGCTGATGTGAACCAAGATGTAATAATTTGGGGGATTCACCCTGGGACAGGCGTGAGAACATGCCTCCTCCTCCCACCTTCCTCATGGTTGTGTAAAAGAAAGGTTTGCACCATGCACCCGTGCGTTCTTTTAAAGTAACCGTGCACCCTGGGAACTGTTTTCTCCAGCACTGTCGTGTTGGGGCTCGAGCTGTATGGTGACCTTAATGCTATCAATCAGGTCAAATTCCATTAGCCAAATTAGGATCTCAAGAGAACAGCATAATTCAGAGTATCAATCCTGGACACCCCTCGAAACTGCTACCATTCCCCCAGAGAGCAGAACTTGTTCACACACGTGGTAAATCCCATCTTCTCTTCTGGGACCAAACAAAAATGCCCTTCACTCATGTACACCAATTTTTAAGAACGAACTTACTTGATTTTTTGCTATTTGTGCTGTTGCTTCATTTTCACGTATCACCTGGTTTGTGCTTGATACCATTAACTTTTTATCTGTCAGCTACTGAGCAAGCAGTAATCCGTCTTGTTCTGCTAGTGAGAGGAGACTGGGCACTTTGACTTCTATTTGTGGAGTATCACACTTCTTGAGTTTCACGCTCCAAGATAAAGCAGCAATGATTAGAATGCAAATGCTTCTCCCAAGAGGAATTTTCTCTCTTCTACCTCTGTGTGCTATTTTTCATCAGTAAAGAAAAACTAACATCAGTGCCTTGAAAAAAATACTTTAAATGCTTGGGGGGTTTTAAGCACAGAAACACAAGGGCCTTTGTAAAATTTAAAAACTTGTTCACACTGCCTTTAAGGTTGTAATTACAAGATTGGCAAAAGGACCCATGCCAGCTCTGTCAGGTGAAGTACAGGTATTTCATCCCAGAGTCTTTCCACTCCTGAATACTATTAATCAGGAAAGGTTAAAACACAAGTAGTTCTAGAGAAATGGGACCAAGCCATGACAGAATCAGACACAAAAGGCGGACGGACTAGCCCTTGTCCATCCTTTAGTCTCGTCCTTGCCTTTGGTAAATCCGAACCTTAGATGTTGCTGTCAGCAGAGAATATTCACTATGATTTTTTAATTGATAGAAGCAATGTGTGTGAAGAAAAGTGGTAGGTGGATCTTCTTCCTGGCAGCTGACCGTAGATTAAAGTGCGTGGGCATACTTGCAAAGGGTGGGGGTAGGAGGGCTTAGCTGGGATGTAAAATAAATTGTATTTGCTTTTAATAAAACTAAGCCACTTTTGTTTGGAGAATAAATAAATCCAAGTTATTTTTGGTTTACTGGTTTGGCACTAAGTTTGCAAAAGCTCAGGGGATCCTGTCTGGAGTCCCTGGCTTGTGCTCTGGCTCCAAAGGGAAGGGGATCGGCAGCCAGACTCGTTCCCGGGTGCGTGTTGGGAGTAAACGGGCTGTGCGGGTTTCAAGCCTAAGGGTCGCAGAGGTTCTTTCAGCCCCCGCACAGCGGAGACACGCTCTCTTGGGGATGCATCCCCGTGACAAGCTCCTGCATTATACTTCACCCACAGCGTCAAGGAAAGGGAGATAATTCTTGGGTCTGGGGTCCTTCCTCAGTCACGACAAGCCTAATTTCGAGAGATGCTGAATGTTCTCGGGTCCAACTCCTGTAAACGGCAGAGCTCGGTGCTCAGCATGACTGAAAGCTGGGGCCAAGGGAGAGAAATACCAGGAGCTGAGAGCAGTTGAAATAATTGGTAGTACCTGTTTAAAATTTGGTCATATATCTTGTTCTGTCATTTTGATCCCATCCATTATTTCTCCCTTCTAGCCACAGGGCACCTTTGTACAGGACTGCTGCTGCAAGCATGTTGCTGTAATCTCCCAGGTAAAAGCTGCACAAGAACCGGCCCTTGAGTGGATGTGGCTGTAAGCAGGAGTAGGACTATAAAGCATGAGCACTGCAAGCAGCCCTAGAAAGATCACAAGCTACTTTAAAAAAAAAGGGGGGGGGGGGGAAAAAGAAGAAAGAAAAGTCCTATATATTTCAGGGCTTTGTATAATTGTATGTTACCACTGAGCGTATTTACAGTGATGCCTCAATCTACGTCTTCCAGAAAGCCACATGCCAAAGGACACGAAGACAGAAATTATTTCTTCCTAAAAAGAAGCTAATATCTGGGCTGGGTATTCAATTCATCGGAGTTAGGGATGATTTAGGGCGCCCGAACATCATTATGCCTGTCCTTTCCTAATGAGCATGGCAAAGCCAGGAGGAATAGCGATGAGCAGGGCCACCTAGTGAAGCCAGGAGGGATAAAGCAAGTCTTCACAGTGATCTCTGCTTTTGAAAAGGGGAAGAGTATTATTTAAACTTTAAATCACATTTCAGTTGGTAAGTCACTCTAGATCTGGTTCAAACCTGCAACGTTTTACTAACATTCCACATATGGACGCATATTTGATCAACTTTCATAAATTAATTCTCTTTCCCCTTCTTACCATTTTTTCCACAGGTAAAGGAAAATTTGGAATTAAGAGTAATACTTTTTTTTTTAATCTTTTCATGTTTGCCCTCCCCATTTTCCCAACCGGTGTGATAAGCTGACTTGGTCTCATCTTCATTTCAGTTCCTCTTCCTTCCAGTCCACCTATAAGTGCACCAAGAGCTTCTCTTTGCTACTTGTATTTTCTCGCAGGCAGGAAAAATAGTAAATGCTCCTACATGTAATACACATAATAGCTTGAAATCATTTGACAAAGTTAAATTCAGCAAAGCACCCTCTTGTATTAATAATTAAAGCATGATTTTGTGTATTTGGTATTTAAACGGATACACTAAAACCCCCTGCATAAAAATAACTTTAATGACATTTTAAAGTCAGCCATCTAGAGAATTTCTTAGCTATTCTGTGCAGTGCAGACCAAAATCTGCCTCTGTCCTCAGGGATCTAGAGGGGCCCTGGTTTCCCATCGGTGCCGCGTAACGAGGCTTGTGCTCCCGGTCACAGTCCTTGTCTAGATCCAGCCTGTGCCACAAACAGACCAAAGGGAAGAGGAAAAAACCCCAGACAGAGAGGTGGTAGAAACCCAAAGCACAGGTAGGAACCTGGCTTGCTAAAATCAGTGAAATTTTGCTTCCAAGTGAGAAAGGGGATTTCACGTGAGGTCTCTTGAGCTCGGGGCTCTCCTCCCCGCCGTACACCACCTTCCTGAAGGGCCCTTTTTCCCAGCGGATCCAGAGGAGCCCGGGGAAGTTTTGCCAATGCCAGCATTAACCGGGCGGCAGGCAGGCTGGATCACCTCAGCAGGCACGCAAGGTGTTTGTCCAGCCCTCCCTAAGTTAGCTTATGGAATGGATACCCCGTCCCACCCAGCGTCAGGAACATTTATAACCCACGGCGGGACGTGTCGCGGTCTACGTGATTCAAGCAGTGACTCAGACAAAGGCCGTGCATTCGTGAGAGCTTTCATGGGGTCGTGGCATTTAGAGAGAAGGGTACCTCTCAGATCACCATGTCTAATGATGATCCCTCCCCTCAAACTTCAGCCAGTCTTTCCAGAAAGACGTATTTGATATTAAACTGATCATTACACTTGATCTTAGCCCAAAGGGCACATCCCCTGGCTGCTGGATACACAACACTCCTGTATAAACAAAATCTTGCTGCCTTCCAGTCCATCCTCCTTTCCTAAGCCTTGTCCCATTCAATAATTTACCAGCTGTTCCAGAAAACACCCCGGCTTCAGCAGCAAGGAACTTTAATTGATTTGCCGGAGTCTGGAGCCATGTTAAAAATATAGTCAGATGCTAGAGAGGATTTGCTGCTGTGTGCATCCTAACTTCAGAGCGCTGATATACGGTTCAGCAGCTCCCCCTGCCGCCCTTCGTCAGCACGGGGTGGTGCAGAATGGAAATTCCTGGGGCTCTGAGCACCTGCATGGCTGGGGCCAGCCCTCTCCTTGAACTGCTCCCACTGAAACTGCGGCAGGAGCCCAGCAGGAAGGAGGTTGTGCTGCTTGGAGCTGTCATTAACTTCCAGTCGGGCTTTGAGTTAATCGGACAGCCAGCAGCGTCTGCCAACAAAACGGACTCCTTCCCGGCTCTCCGGCAGCGCGGTAACGGCGGTGCGAGGGCTTTAGCTGGGAAGATAAGGCAGGCAAGGAGGCGAGAGCATCGCTTATCTCTGCCTGCACCACGGCTCGTTTCAGCTCCGGCGTAGCACCTTTCACGGGGAGCTACCACCCCGCACCGAGGGACGTGGGCACCGTCCAGGTCAAGCCCGTGGGACGCTGCCACGGCCGACACGCGTGTTTCCTGCCCCTTCTTTTAAATCTTGGCATCGCGGTCGGGCAGCAGGAGGAGAGGGGCAGGTGAGAGCCTACAGGGGCTGAGGGAAGGAAGGCTGCCTCTGCACATCACTGTCAGAGTGTTTATTTATTTATCACGTAACGGTAGTTACAGCTGGAAAAAGCAGGAGGGGGATTGCTGCCAGACAACGTATCTAGGGAGATGTTTTGTTAGTGCCACCAGCTGTCCCCTCGGAATAGAGAGCACGTCCGAGCCATGACTCACGCAGCCAGTGTCTGATTTCACTCTCGCATCTATCCGAAAATGTTCCTTCAGCCCGAGAATGCAATAAAAGCCTCTTTTTCCTGGCAAGGACTTTTGCAGCCAGGTCTCTTCTACTGTCCCTTTGTGATCGGGAAAAGGTAACAGCCATTTTAGCTCCAGGAAAGTAACTCCTGCTGCAATTAGAGGAATGGCAGATGACCTGCCCGGGAGACAGGTCAAGGGAATACAGTACTCTACGTGAGATACTTAAGATGGGGAAAAAAAAGGCATCAGAGTGTTCAGAGATGCCTCTAAAGTCAGTGCATAAACTCTTTTGCACTTGGATGGATGCAGGATCAGACCTTAACATCCAATACTCCAGCAAAGCCAGAAAGCTTCTCCCGGAATAGGCTGTCATCTTAGCCTTGCCTCGCCAGCCGTCGCCTCCGCTGGCAGCTTTCCCGCTGCAGGCAGCTCTTCCAACCTCGCCGCAGGTTTGCTGCCTTTGAGGTCTGCTCCTCCCCAGTACTCCTTCTGGTCTGTTCAGGCATTCTGGCCTCAGTGCCCCGACACAGTGAAGCCAAACCTTAGAAAATAAAGGGAGACGGACTGCCAGATGTTACGGGACACATCTGTCACGGGATGGAGGACGGGCTCGGGCAGGAAACCGCAGCTTGGGTTTGTGCCAGCGAGGTGGAAATCGGCTCGGTGGGCGATCCGGCGGCTGCGGTCACTCCCTTGGAGGTTTCCCCACGTACGAGGTGCAGCTGCTGAAGAGGATTACCTCGGGGGGAAGAGTCCGCACCTCCCGGCCGCGTCCAGCGTGCTGGGTGCGGGCAGAGGCCACGGGGCTCTGCTGGGAACGAGCACGGTTTAGCCCTTGCCGTGGGGAAGTGAACGGGGAGAGGCAACGGGCCGATTCTCAACCTCCTTGCGCGAGACCTGATGTACGTGCAGATCTCTTGTGCCTCTTCTGTGGCCGTACAGCGATTCCTCTGAGCAGAACGAAATTCAGAGTCAACTAAATAAACCATTAAATCAGTGGGGAGAAGGGCAGGGTGGAGGGAAGCCTCAGTAAAAATGCTGGTTGGCAAGCACGATGATTTTAGTTAACCCAAGTGCCATTGGGAGGTCCTTAGGTGAGGCGAGTCGCATCCCTGGCACCTCTCAGCACCCTCCTCCTCTGAACTAGCTGACGGAAAAAACCTTCCATCACTGGCTTCAGTCATTAGGCCGTGCACGCGTGCTCTTGTGCACACGTGTGCACTCCGGGGGAACTGGGGTCACTTAAAAACCACCGAACAAAACTGATCAAAGCTTTCGTTCCTATGGCTCCAGCGCAGAATGTCAGATTGACGGCAGCTCGGTGGCATCCCTTTATATTTTTGGCGCAGGCAGACGCTGCAGGGGGGTGGATCATCCCTATTTCGTGCGCTGCCCTAGATGGAGCCGCGGGGCAGCTGGGCAAGGGCTGGAGAGAGGTAGAGTCTCAGTGCCACATTCCCGAGATTAGATTAGAGCTCAGCCCCGAAGCCTGCAGAGGGGCCAGGCCAGTGAAAGCTGCAGGAAAGATGGGACCCTAGTCGTCACGAGCTTCCAAAAATAAAGGAAAGTGGGTCAGAGGGACTGAAGAGGGGCTGGAATGCTTCTCTAAAGTATAAGGGTAAGAAGGAAACAAGCTGTCACTCATTAAGAGAGGATTCCCATCCCCAAAAACACTGCCTGAAATGTCAAAGGTGAGAGTAATTGGACGGGGGAGTGGGAATTTGAGCATAGTTACCATGCAAGAGGAAAAACACTACACCTGCCCTCCAGGAAAGTATTTTAAGCTTAAAAATAAATAAAATTCTGTACCATGAAAATGAAAGATACATGTTCCACGGATAGGATGTCTTGGAACTTGTCAAATCCTTAATTGCGCTGTTGTCACAATACTCTCCATGCCAGCTGTGTCAGTCATCAAATAAACAACTTCTCATCACTAGCAAACAGTGTGGGAGTAAAGGGGGGGTGCTCTGTCCCCAGAACAACGGCATTTCGATGATGTTACTAAGGAAAAGCTATGAAGGATACTGCAGCACAGAAAGGCAGGCTGTTGTTCTTTCAAGCAAGGGGGCTTGAAAGAATAGCTAGAATAAATTATCTGCCCAATGGTATAAATTTATTTCACGTTGTGATAGTGCAGATCCCTCTAAAGTCTCTAAAGAGCTGACCGCAACAGTATCGTGAAGACTTGAGTTTGGCCTGAAAGCAGGTATTCACACCTATTTGATTCCTACAGAATACAATTGGTCCTCCTCAAACTAAGATGTTTTCTACTAAGTACAGACAGAATAATCAATCAAATATAGCTTAATATTTCATATTTACCAAAATCTGGATGATGGTGGGTTCTGAACTAAGTGCAGAACCCAAGATACTGGAGATTTGATTTCCAATATGCTTTGGCTAAAACATGAGTTCTGCACAGCTACATATTTTTTATTTACTTCCAACCTCATGGCATAGCAGGATTAGTCTCTGAGAAAAAATCTTACTCTGGTTTCCATTAGGCTTGGCCCACATGTGATTTTACAAACTTTAAATGATTTAAATTTAGAGTGAGAAATTGGAAGAATTTTGCATAATCCTGAAGGAAAAAAAAAAAAAAAACCCCACACACACCCCCAACATATAAAACTCTTTGTAGATCTCATGTGAAAGCTACATTACCCCCAAGCATCCTTCTAAGTTACCACAGCCTCTTCGAGAAATCTGCTTGATACAGTGCTGAGCAAACCGAACATCCCAAACTCATGTCAATAAAATCTTCATAGTCCTCCTCATTTGTCTTTGTATGAAAGGCAGATTCCACACCCACACTAGTTCAGGCATATCCCAAGAAGTACCTTAGCAGAACGTCTCCAGCAGTCTGTCCTGGGCACACTGCTGACACCAGTCCCAGTTATTGCTGCACGACCACACACCTCACTTCTCATCGCACCTCCGCCACAGGCTCCCATCTGCCCGGTTCTTTGGCTCCCGTGCAACCACTCGTTCAACGTCTGCATCCCCTGCGGCAGCAAAGGTGAAAGGAACAAAGAAATACTGCAAGACTCGGTAAGCCCAGCAGTTTTCAAATGCTTGCTCTTACCTAGCTATGTTATAACTCCCAGTATGCCGGGCACTTTCGGGCAACGGAGAGAAAAAACGCAGAACAACAGGCAACTGCTCAGCACGTGCACTTGGAATTACCCTGCACCAGAAATACCACCTCGCTGTGAATTCTAAGGCTGACTTTAAAATGTCATTTTAAAGGTTCTGGCTTGCGTTTACACCGGTACGATCTGATATCAACTTCAACAAGGAAGATTTCACCCTGTGCAGCTCCTGTTTTCAGTGTCCCTGCACGGGAGAGCAGGGTGGAAGGAAAGGCAGGTCTCCTGCTCCTCGGAGCAGTCCTGCTGTGATGCTCCAGGTGGCCTGTGAGGCCAAATCCACCAAGAATGGGGATTTTTCAGAAAACCAAATGGGGACTGCCCCTCTCCCCTCTTGCCTGAGCCAAAACAGTGGTCCTTCAAGGTCAGCAATATAATAAACTGGCAAAAGAAGGTAGATGGAAAAGCTGCCAGCTCTGCATCTTGCCAGCTATCTGTCACACTAATGGATAAATAGATACTTCTGCTTCCAGGATTTTCCATCCATTGCTTAACCCGCCCACAGTGAAGTCGTCACTTAATTTTAAATTAAAAGGGGAGCAAGAGGGATTGTTGAAAAGACCTAGAGAAAGCAAGGGAAGGAGGCGACATCTGAGAGCCCTGGGTCATCCTACCCCATCCAGCCTCTATCACTGCTGCTTTGTTCCATATTTAGCTCCTGACAACTGTGCCTAGTGCAGGAACTCCCAGCTCTGTTTTTCCCTCCTCCCTCTGCTGCCTCCTCTCCCTTACAGCGCTCAGAAATTGCTCTTTCTTTTTCCCAGCGGCCATAACTTAATACCTCTATACTCAAGAAGATGGCAGAAAAGCAGGAGGAGCCCGAGCCCAGCAGCACCCAGAACGGTGAACCTGACAACGCAGAAGAGGGTGAGGAAAAAACGAAGAAGAAGTTGAAGCGGGAAGACCTGCCACCATTTGAAATTGTGACAGGGTAAGAAGTTTAAATATAAGGGTGCAAGAGAGTGAAGTGGGGATGTTGAAAGGTCTCTGCCTCAGCTCTTAGGTTGGGTAATTAAAGTTGGCATCTTCAGCCAGTGCGCTTCTAAGTATTCTTAAACGATGTAAGTATGGCTTGCATTATTGTGGGAATTCGTTAAAAGTTTCAGCGAGTTTTACAGAGGATGGATGCACAGCAGGCAGGCAGACGAATCTGTTTGTTTTATACGAGCAGGTCTGTTTCTACAGCATTGACGCTACAGGGCAAGTAGTGTCACTGTCTGCAGCGGGATCCCTTGCCTGATGATAACGGGACGGAAGGTACTGGCCCTTGACGAGCACTGAATATTGATTTCTTGGTGTGATCAATGGCTCTTGTCTGAAAGTTTCTCTATCTGTGGATTAGGAAAAGTACCTCTGCTATGGCTGATTTGCTTTCTGGACCGAAGGGATAGATTTTTCAAGAGAGCTAAAAGTGCGTATTTTCAAGGGCTCCACACCCACAGCTGGAACCCGACTTTCAAAAAAGTCTAACTTGCAGACAGGCACCAAAACAATAGACAGTTTTCAAAACAGCAAAGCAGCAAGCAGCTCCTCTTATTCCAGCGAGCCTGGCCTTTGAAAAAGGCAGATGTTAACAGAGATCTACTAGGAAGCTGAATTCTCTCAGACATAACTGACAGCTGATTTCAGAGCTTTTTCTAGTTGCAGCTATCTCTAAGCATTTCAAAATGCTCATTGTAGCAGTAGCAAGATGCCCTACGTAGTTCTCCCCTCTGGTTTCCCTTAGCAGTCACAAGGCAGTGTTCCCAGCATGTAAACCAAACCCATGATTTCTTCCAGATGCTTGAATGTAAAGCTCAGGCCTGACTCTTAAAATCCCACTTGGAATCCTTCTGCCTGTGACGTGGTCACCGGTAAAAAAGATAAAAAAACCCTGAAAAAATTAGCTGGTGCTTCTGAAAACAATGCATGGGGCAGGACAGCATCTATGTCTGATCTCACACAATTGGGTTACATTCCTGCACAGGGGTGAAAAAACATTTTCTTCTTAAAATGTGTCTGCTCTGAAAATCACTTCTTGGTGTGGGGCTGTTCACAGCCTTTGGTCTCTGTCATACACAATCATGGAAATAACTCACATCTGCTTGAGCAGTGACTATTAAAAAAAGCACATTGCTCTGCTAGGAACGGAGCTAAGACACCAAAAATTGTTCTTATAAGCCATTGCACCAATGACACATATGGTGACAACTTCTAGACACTTAAGATGTACTAAAATGAATTTCAAAGAGAAAATTAGGTTTTTCAGCCTTAGAGCACTCAACTTTCAATTAGGAATGCTAAGGAATTGGGCAGTATCTTCAAACTTCCTTGGTGTTCTAATTATGGATGAAAAATACTTTCTTAGCATCATCCTGCAATGAAATTATTTATTGAAATGACAGGAGCATTGCAGAAGACTTTCCACTCTGGAAAGGTGGCAGCAAGAACGCAAGGGATGACATGTGCTTGCAGAAAGGGGTAACAATAGGAAAACTCAACCTGCCGAGGCTGAGGAGCGAGCTGCGCTGCTGGAACTGCACCGGGGCAGAGGCACTTGAGTTAAGGGCGGCAAGTGATGCAAGGAAGCCTCGGGTAACGCTCTTCTAGGGACAAGTTAAAGCCTGTGCTATGACATCTACATACATTAAGCTGATACCAGCTGATTTTCACATTCAATACCCCGATACCAAGACAGACAGGAGTTTTAAGCTTCTGAAATGAAAGTACTCAGACAGTTGGTGAGGGACCATAGAGCTGTCAGTATGTGAGTATTTATACTGTCCTCATCACAATACTGTTTGGAAAGTGATTATAAATATCTGGTGAATTCCTGTAGGAATGATTACCAAATCTCCTCCGATTATTAGTTTATGACTAATATGCTGGCTATTAAAGGTGGGAATGAGAAAGTAAAGCAGAAGTCCTGAAGGACCCTTGAAGGGGGTACAGAAAATTCCAGCAATTTTAACTTTCATTATAAGTAGTACACTGTGAGTTTAGACTGTGCCTCGACCTGGTATGATCATTGTTTGGATTTTTCCAATTATTTACAAATTTTCAGCCAATAAAGCCAGTTATGTGAATTATGAGAAAACACATAACTGCAACTGCGGAAGCACTTAAATTCAATTACATTGCATTTCAGTTTTAGCCCTTGGATTAGGGGCATCTTATGACACACAGCCAAGTTTTTAAGCTGTTGCTTGTAACTCTAAGCCTTAGAGTCTGGCTTACAAGAAAAACACTGGGAACCCAATTACTCTGTTTAAGAATATTAACCCCTTTTTTTTTGGTCAACATTTGGCTCACCACAGTCCTGGATAAATATAAACCCCATCTGTGTACTTTTCATGACATTTAAGTAGACACATTAATTTACACTTTCCCCAGGGTGTAAATGAGGCTCCTTCTAGCAGTGATAAATCCTTGGTTCCTGTTACAGTTGATCATTCCAAGCTTTCTATAATCAATGAACCCAGCATGAATGAGTTTATTTGTGAATAGTTGTCAAAGAGCAGAAAAGGACCCTGTTTTAGCAGCTCAAACAAGCCAAGACCATAGTATAAATAACCACTGAACAAATATTTAAATCTAAAGAATATCTCCTACTAGTTTACAGCATCTTCTAAATAATCCCACATTTTTATTTTCTCATTAGAAGTTCTCATTCTCTTCTCCTACCCAGCCAGCATGCAATAGTGCCAGGGTCATGCCGGGCAGCCGCTGTGTTCCTCCAGCCTACCTTACTTCAGCAAACTTAAAAGCACATTGTCTGTTCAATCCAGCACCATTCTTACAGATTGAGGTTTCTGTCTCAAAGTTTAAATCTTTTTCATCTCAATATGATATAACAGATGACAAATCACTTTGCTACCCAAGGCAAGCACTTCAATAAGTTAGGTTTGAGGCATTTAGAAAATGCCTAAAGATCACCATTTAATGATGACCTTCAGAGAAGTAGGATAACGAAGATTTCAACTTTTACCTTCCCATACCCCGCAAGTGAGCTGTGTGACCACCTGCATCTTACTGCTGGAGCAGGTGATTATTAAGAGTGTTGTGACAGTTCAGTGCCTATAAATCATTTTTCAAAGAACCTTCCATATACATAAACCTTACCTGCAAGTCTTACACTAAGTACAATGACTGTACTGGAGAGGGAAATGGCAAGAAAACTTCACTAATTGCAAGAAAAAACAAAAGCAGAAAAGCAATTAGCCTAGTCACCAAAATATCTGATATTTGTGTATCTTAATAGATTGCGAAATCATAGGCAAGACAACACAATTTGTATGTTTAGCATTTATAGCAGCACAACTTCCAGCATAACAAATATGAGAACGGAACTCATATCTCCTAGGCATATTTTGTTAGCATTATCTTTCCTTAATGTTGGAACAAAACACAAAAAAAGGATAAAATAGAGATAATACTAACATTTGTACACCACCTGTCATTCAAACATGGGAAAATAGGCTTGCCAAGAATTATTCATTTACTCAGAAACGGTCTATTCAAAGCTAGACTTGAGTTTCCAAAGAAGCTGACACAGATTTTTGTAGTAGTTGACAGCAATTTCAGGGATGCGTTTTGATGCTCAATTGTTTGCAAAGAGTTTTAATCTACCCAAATAAACAATACCACACTTCACTTTGCAGTAAGTTATGAGGGTCATCTGCCAAGCATGCCATAACTCACCAAAGGTGGGATTATGCAGCATAGGGTATTTAAATACATATGCAGTTTTATGGTACATATGGTTTGGTCTTGCCTATTCTTTCACTGCTATATCACTCACTACGGGGCTTTCCAATTACTCCGAGAACCAGAGACACCTTGCGCAAACCCCCACTGCTGGGAAGAGTCACATAGCAAGGACTCAGTTAAGCCCTGTCAGGACAATTTACAATTCGCACTCGTGCTGAAATGTCCTCCCTGCACTAAGGTACATGGGATTAAACAGATTCTTGCTAACCAGCACACACAGATCATTGGTTGCTTACGTATCCATGACCACCACATTTTCCAAGCTCTCAGCCAGCTACTTACAGGCTTGGAAGATGCCCTTAGCGTTGTTTATAGTCTTTATCGGAAACTTATTAATTAAGCTGATGCATATTCCATGTTGCTAGGAGGACAGATTTAGGTGAACATCCCAGATAATCTGACACCGAGATGATAAGCAATAAAATCCATGTAGAAGGCCTGACTAAACACACACCACTGAGTCAATACATCCGGGAACAGATCGCTGCTGTTCAAACAGCTCATCAAAACATAGAGACTCAATTTCATCACTGATGCAACCGCTTTGCAGTCAAGAGAGTTAAATCAGGAATGAACTTCCATGTGACTCTGATGTGCTACACTTAAATACATGATGTTATTTTAAAACAAACTTACAAACTTAGCTCTGAAACAAGGCAATGGGTGGCTCATGTTAGATCCAACATTGCTGGACTTAAAGAAATAATTAATTAAATAATCATTAAATCATTAATCAAAGAACCACTCATCATCTAGGATGTAAAAAACAGGAAAAGTGCTATTCTGGGAAGCATGTGAAACTTTTTTTGTCTCAAAGAACAAGAGAAAGAAGGTAGGGAATAAGAGGCATTATGCCAAATTAGAGCCTGATAATGTTTTTTAATAAAATCAGTGCAAGTCTTGCAACTCATGTTAAAGAAAAGGAGACTCGCTCTAATGGGTAACTTTAAGTTATCTAACATAAGCGAACAGTGGTCAAAGTGCTAAGAAAAGGAAGCCAAAGTAGTCTTCCTGAGTAGTTTAACAATTGAGCAAGCCAGTGCAATTTTCCCTTACGTAGGCTTGTGCAAACTCTCAATGCAAACCAGAGAACCATAGACCAAATCATACCCAATCAGCATGGTTTATTTTCTCATTAATCAAAATACAAGTCTGTATCCACACTACTGCTTCTCATCCCTTATTAATATACTGCCAGCTAAAACAGTAATAGCATGGAAAGCTCCCAAACAGGCTTTTCTATTAAGTCCTGTCTTGTGCAGATCTCATCTAAGTAGAACTGAACAATATAAGGGTTTCACTATATCATTTAAGAAGCAGCTGAAAACCTGCTTCTAGTAAAATTTCTAAAGCCAAACTTGTACTCTAAGCTTCCACTGTCACGAATCAATGATATGTGAAAACAATTACAGTGGTCCTTGACTGACAGCAAGAATAGATATTCTCAGTGTAGATGCAATTTTAGGAACAAAATTGTTTTGACTCATACATCTTGTTGCATTTGGAAGACTAATGATCTTCCTCCCTCAGTATAAAGTACAACTGTGCCAACCTAACTGCATCAACTCTCACACCATTTGGCTGGCATAGTACACTGATATTCCAAGTCAAGTTGTTCATCTGTAAAACTGTGCTGTTGGGAAATAGAAAGCAGAAGAGGGAACTACAACTCCAGGCCTTTTACTGCAAATCCGTGTAGCAGACCCAAACGGACCCTAAATACTACTGTAGTATCATAAAAAATTAAATACAAGGGTGTTCTTTTATGTTTTAACTTTCTCAAAAGCCAAAAATGCCATGGGACTTCGGCAGCAAGAAAAGCCTTGGCTGCATTAAGACAAGTATGGAATATTACACATACCGAAGAGAAATTCCTGAAACTTTGTAAGCGGAGTTAAACATTTATGAAAAATTTTATTTACACTTTTAAAATAATACAGCTAAAGCAGCTTGACAACAGCTATAGTTTACTCTGAGTTATGTACTTAGCATGCAATTTCCAATTCTTATCTAAGCAAAAAGCCATTTTCTTACAGTACGTAATGTAATATTTGCAACCAGGTATTAAATGAAGAAGTCCTAAGTGCATCCCACATTTTCACTGTGGGCCGTACCAGCATCTCTCACTAGCAAACTGACAGTACATTCATTCGTTCCCACATTACTAACCGAGCACAACATACCGATTTTGATTCTCTTCACTCTTTTTCCATACCATTCACCGTGTCTCTGGAGAGATCTTGTGAGATGTTGCATCACAAATTGTCTTTCCTCTCAGCAGAATGACGCTTCGCCACTTACTGCTGCAGCCTCATTGCTCTTACCAATTAAAATTTCCAAGAGTCTGAGAATCTCTCCTGACCTTTGCTCAGTGTACCCCCTGGAGAGGCCTGACATTATAATCTGACTGTAGATGAGACAGGGATGAATAAGACACTGTTTTACAAAAATTCATTACTGCCTCAGTGGGAGTATCAAGGTTATAGGTCCACCTAAAGCTCAGATGAGAGGAGTACAACATGCCAGAAGATTACTAGTGTGTAATAACTGAAATATTGTGTTATTACTTTTCATTATTTCACTTTGGCTACTCTGTGCAGTTTTCACTCCCGTCGTTTGTAGCATTTAGCAGGTCACAAGCCATGTTGCCAGCAATCTTTTTTTCACCTAACATCCTTGAAGTACTAGTCCTTGTACTGATGTACTCCACAGCTAGATGATACAGGGGGCAATCAGGAAAGCCTGGTACTCCATTAGGATGGAACAGGTACCATGAGCCGATGCAGCTTTCCTTTTTCACCTCTTCAGTCAGCAATGCGTAAAAGCTTTATACAGTATTTTAAGGGACTAATTTTAACCTCCCTAAATAACAGCAGACTACCTTGTTTGGCTGAAAGATGACTGCAAACACATTATTCACTGTGATGATTCACTTTGGATTATGCTAATTTAGAAACCCAGAATGGAAGAGGTGCACAACATTAAAAAAAAGTATCCGAAGCTTATCAGTAGTATCCATGAGACAGCTATCAAACTTCAGTGGGAGATACACTTTTTCATAGTGAAGTTAGATTTGATCTCAGATATCTTATTAAGCCAAAGTCACAACATAATCCTACTGAATATTAATATTCAACTGATACTGGAAGAATAAAACTAGAACATGTAAAAACTGCAACTAGTCAGTCACAATTTTCTCTAGTCAGAGGAAATCCAGACTGCAAAAGCACTGGGGGTAAAAGATTAATTAGCAAGGCCAGAGTTATCATCCTAGCAATTCAGGACGACAGATCATGCAGATTAACATTGCAACACCACACTGAAAGAACTGTATTAATGGTTTAGAAAACAATAGAACAGTTCAGTGTACAGGTACATTAAGACTAGGAAAACGACAATTGCTGCCCCTCCTTACCAACAGTAAATACCATAGTCACAAGAAATAAATTTCAGAAACAAGTTCCTCTTAAAATAACTCAATGCAGATACCAGAAATTCCCAGTATAAGTTTGTTAAAATTAAGTGAGAAAGACTAGGCATTGAGAATGGGCCTGGATGCCTCACCATACAGCAAAGCTAGCTGAGTATCTTGTAATTTTTAATGTATTGCTACCCTCCTATTGAAAGGCGTCTCCTTTTAATACATGGAAAAATACAGCCATCATAGATGCAGCAACTTGTCCAAGATCACGTACAGGAACTGAACCAATGCTGTAACCCTTTCTTTCTGCCACTGAGATGCTTCTCTCCTCTCAACTTTCTATAGGGAACGCCTCCCAGCCATATTTTTCAAATTCCAGTTCAGGAACGTGGAATACAGCTCAGGCAGGAACAAAACCTTCCTGTGTTATGTTATTGAGACCCAAGGCAAAGAGTCAGTGACTTCTCGGGGTTACCTGGAAGACGAGCATGCAGCCGCCCATGCAGAAATGGCTTTCTTCAACACAATTTTACCGAAGTGTGAATCAAGCCTCCGCTACAACATCACCTGGTATGTCTCCTCCAGTCCCTGTGTGACCTGTGCTGATCGGATAATCGAGACTCTAAAGAAGAACAAGAACCTGCGTCTGACAATCATGGTAGGGCGCCTCTTCATGTGGGAAGAGCCAGAAATGCAGGCTGCCCTGAAAAAAATGAAGGCAGCTGGCTGCAAGCTGAGGATTATGAAGCCTCAAGACTTTGAGTATGTCTGGCAGAACTTTGTGGAACAGGAGGAAGGAGATGAAGCAAAGGCTTTCGTGCCATGGGAGGACATTCAAGAGAACTTCCAGTATTATGAGGAAAAGCTGGCTGAGATTTTGCACTGAAGCTCACGTGAGTGAGGATTTCTGCTTGGTCACCTATCTCCTTGTATTAGTATTACAGACTCCTCTTTTTCTTCAGGTTGTTAAAGGTGTAACCCAAAGCCAACTTCAGTTACTGTTACTCTCATACGCACCTGGCTGGGTTTGCCTGTACCCGAGTACTGAAAATAATCCTAGGCAGTACCTTAGCCCTTGAAGGGTAGTTAACACTGCAGTGGGCTCCTCCACAGCAGACACGTAAAGGACTTAGAGCTGGGTTTCTTTTCTTCTCAAACACCTCCAGCCATAAAGAATAAAAACATACTAGGGTCACTAGGTGCAACAAGAATACCTCATTGTTTCCCACATGCTTGATATTCAGGAAACATGGAAACAGTGAGAGGAATGTAGGAAAAATGGGGATTTCCCCTACCCCTGAAGTCTAGCCCTCTAGAAAAAAAAAAACCACAAACCAGCAACTAAAGGAAATCAGTCATCATTGCAGAATGCCTTGTTTTAAGGGATACTGAAGAGTCACCTGTTTAAGCCATAAACCATGAAAACATTTGAAGCTCCTAATAAGTCTCTCTTGTTCCTTCCCCAGGACCAATTCAGAAGAGATCTATGAAGACAGATGAGACAGTCTTGGACATCTGGGACACTCCCGCTTTCCAAAGCTTTGATTCCAGCACGATGAAGTACCAGCTTCCGGAAGACTAGGCCCTGACAGACTACAAACACAACACAGATCTTTGGTGTTTGGGATTTTTTTGGTTTATTTTGTTCCTCCTCCCTGCCCCAAACAACCCTATGCTGCCTCTGCCAATAGGAAAAGAGAAGGCAACATACTGCGTGGTTAAAGCCCTGAATGAAATGGATTGCAGTGGACCTACACGGAAGACTGCAGGCCTCACATACTGGGACTACTTTATGAGAAAAGATCTTAGAACAAAGCTGCCAATTAGATAAATGCATTTAGAAAGTACATACTTCATAAATATTAAAAAGAAAGGGACTTAAGATGAAAAACAGGTTTTCTTCCTCTGTTCTCCTCAATAACCAGAGCTGTGATTTAAATTAGGGTTCCACCATAAGTTAGAATAGATCAGTTAGCCCAAAGTACTTGATTTCAAATACCTTCTCCCCTTGTTCAATGTTGTTTATGATATAAAACTGGGAAAAGCAAAGTGAAATAAAATTGGAAGTCACTGCAAAAACCTATAGCACTGTTTATTCCTTCTTCTCTATTTGCCAGAGGTCCTAAATTTTATCTGACAAGTGAGACATCCTGGGACAGCCACGTATGAAATATTTCATAGCTGAAGTGCAGCATGAGAAGGGAGAATTACTATATGCCAAAAAAATTTCAAGAGTGGGAGACAGAGACAATATGGACATATCACTTCCCATTTAAAACAAGGCACAGACCGAACAAGGGTCACAGGGTCACTCATCAGCTAAGAAATGGAGTCAGATAATGCTAATTCGTCCCACCAGTTCTTCCTGTTGGTCTCTCCTGCACTGTCACAAGTTGGAATGGTGCTAGACACACACACATAAAACTGCTGACCACACCCACCTCTTACTCAGTCACCTGCACTTAAATTCTGGCATAAATTTTGAAGGCAGAAAAACCAAGCGGCAATGAGAACACTTCTGTGCAGCCGCTGTGGATTTCATCTCTTTGCCACTAGATTTAAAAAGCTAACACAAAACGAACGCAAGGACTAAATCAATGAGCAGTCTTCATGTCTGCTCTTGATCAGCTCAATACTCCAAGTTCCTATTTGTCTTGAGTTTATTTTTTTTTTCCAGTTGTGTATTTAGCTACAGCAATTATCCACCAAAAACAAGTTCACAAATAATGGTCAACAAACAAGGAAAGTAACAATATGAAGCTCTTAAAGACACAAACAGGATTTGTAGATCTGCATCAGCAAAGAAACCATACAATACAGATTAATCCACAATACTAAGAACAGAAAACGCTCCACCTATTCAATTCATAGTGAAAACTAATTAGGAACCCTATCTTATGCTACAAACTTCTCAGCCATTATGTCCCATTTTTAAGGTTTACTCAATGTATCTGGCATTTTTATGGGCATTCAGCATGACACAAGTAAAAAAGACTTACGGGAGGGTGGGAAACAACAAACATAAAGAAAATGCGGAGTATATGATAGTTCTTCAGTACTGGAACCAAACTTTCAAAAATCAAGTGTTTACCAATGATCTGATGAACTGTGCTACTGATTTGCTTTTGCTATCGATGACAGACATCAAACACCAACCTACATACAACAGCTAAACTACAAATGCACTAAAAAAAGAAATACGAAAAACAAACCTTAAACTCCATGCTACAGCTTTTTACAGCACATCAGTCATTCACGTGTGGATTCTCAGAAAAGTGAGTTCTGCAGACTATACCAATTATACAGCATAAAACACACCCACAATGTGTCTTTACACATCTCCAGCATTCCCCTTCAAAACTCAGCTTTCCTCTAGAACACAGCCACAACACATATAGTGTTTTTCAAAAGGCCCATGATCCAATCTGACGGTAGAGTACTGAGGAGCTATTTATTTAATGTTGACAGCATGATCCTTAGGGTGTACAATCTCATAATAAAAAAATCTTTATTTGTGGCCAGAAGATAGAAATTAAAATTTTTAATCCTGTAATGAACAGATTACTTAAGTAAACTGTATGCCAGATACTAACATCGCAAAACTTAAAAAATTGACAGGACTCCACAGCTCATCATTATCAACCGTAACTACGAAACAACAAATACCTAATCAACAGACAGCTCCAATTCACTCTGCGCAGGAACTGTCAGCTTTAAGCAGAAGCTCTAGTGCAGGCAGGTGCTCCGTGGAGAACCAGTGACATCTGGTGGCTTGCTGGGACAGACCAGGAACTCCTAGGGGGTTACCACAACACCCACCCCGCCTTCTTCACAGGCTCCCTGAACACTACATCCCCAATTAGCTGCTCTGGAGCTTTTTTCCTTTGTGTGGTGTTGTTAAAAGCCACTGCCAACACAAGAGTGAGCTACGCTCAGGAGAAGAATGTGCTCAGCATGCAGTTTCCCCCCCTCATCAGTTAACAGATTTCCACTCGTGAAAGCAAGGGAAATGGGTCTCTCTCTAAACTCTTCTGCTCACAGAGAGTAAACTGTGATCTTTATATCTGTGTCTTCAAACACTTCTCCAAGTATTGCCGAAACTTTACTCCAATCCAAGCGGTCAAGTCCACATCCAATCCTGGAAAATAAGACACCAAAAACAGCTGTAATGGCTTCTTTTGGAGCATGCTATGAACAACCAGCCCTTCAAGCAGCTACAATTTTATGTGGCACTAACTCAGTTCACCATAAATCAACATAATGTAGTTAAAATAAAGAAACAACCAAGCCTGCATGTTTTGCTATCATTTAAACGCACTGAGAAATGCAAGTTTCATTTGCATAATTGAGCAGAAGAGTTGACTAGAAGTGGATACTTGAACTCTTATTTCACAGCAGGGGATCATCTTTCAAACATCTTTCTATACAAGAAACATTTAAGTATTTACACTGTAGCAACTAATTTTCTTACTTAGGCATGGAAATGTCAGTAACTCCATTGTTTAGACAGTGAGCTTTCATGGCTTCTAAACTCTTCCGCATGTTCTCGTATGTCGGTTTGTGAGAAACCTTCTTCTTTGTAATCTGAGTATAAAAGTAAAGGATCAGTTGTGCCTTTGGCATGGTCACTGCAAACTATTTTTTTTTTTTTCTAAAAAACACATTCAACTACACTCTGAAACTTCATACCCAGACTTGCTACTGTGAAGGGAAAAAGAACTATGTTTCACAGCTTAAAATTGTATCATTTAGCAGCTAGTTCTGTCAATTTAAAGTTTAAATACACATACATAAGAGAGCCTGACTTCTCCTTGACGAGCAAGATTTGAGTAATACATCTCACACTTCTTATTTAGAAGAAACTCAAAAACCCCACAACTATTTTAAAGCCTTCGTCATCGTATCGAATAAAGTTTAGTTAGAGGGAAGCATAAGAGTAATGTCCCACTCTTACCAGGTAGTAAATATATCGGTCCTCTCTTTGGAGAACTGCCACCTCCCCAGTCTTCTTCTCTAAAGTGAAGAAACAAAGATGGTATTTTTAGAACAGTCACACTCTGCTACATAATCCCCCCTGCACCCTAAGTAGCTTGGAATACCCTTACTGCTGGAAATCAAGGTTTTTCCCTTCAGCTCCTGCATGTCCACCCCACGTGTATCACTCACGTTGGTCTAACAGCTCTTGTACGCCTCCAAACTTTTTCTTAAAAAGAACAGCTATGCCTGCACCCATGCGACAGTCCTCGCTGATGCAATGAGCCAGTGAGTCCGTCTGGGGGCATGAGAAAAGGTCCCCCTTAACACACTTGATCTGGAAAACACCACAAACAGAGGAGTAAACAAATATAAGCTAAGAGTGCAGATTCAGATAACAGAATACTCAGTTAACAGGGAATCTGGCAAGCCTGTACAGTAGAGAGTGTAAGACATCGAATTTAAGATGCAGCTCACAGGTAAATGAGTTGGCATGAATTACAAACCCAATATACCCAAACTACAAGATCTGCTATGAATACCATGTGCCAACTAAGCAGTTAATTTTACAAAATCAATGCTTAAAAAGGAAAATTACGTAACAGAGAGTACAACTGGATTAGTGCACATCTTCAACATACTATCAGTATGTCAGCACTAGATATTCCCAGACATTTAGTTAAGCAGTTAAGCTCTGTGCTGTCATACAATATCTCCATCACTACATAAGCAGAAAAGCACAAGGAATTTAGCAGTATCAGCCACTTTCCTGCAAAAAGCTACACAGTACAGCAATCTGCCACGTTATTAGAGGAACAGGAAGGTCTCTTTACAGAGACACGCATCACAGCAGTGGGCCTGCATAAGCCATTTTCTACGCACTCTCTCCTCCTGATCCTTGGAGAAGTGGGTGGCCATGGTAACGTGAGCTATGGTGAAGACACCTGCAGCTGGAAAGATGATAGAGAGAAAAACAGAGTTATTAGGAACCCCAAGCTAGGCCATAAACTGGTGTGCCAGCAGGTGCAAGGCTGAGCCTACTTTATCTATAAGACAGCTGGGACAATCAAGACACCCACTGAAAATAGAAAAGGAGGTAGCTAGGACCTCTAAATAGCATGGCACAAGCCTGCCTGCTGCAGCCCCACAGGCCCAGACCATAAGGTGCAAGGAGGCCCCAGTCATCACCCAACTAGCACCCACAGGCCTTCCAGCCTCCTCCAAGTCACCCCTGCACCTCCAAGAAACCCTTCAGCAGGCCACACCCGCGGACTCGGTGTGAAGAACTATCCGCCGAGCCGGCGCTTGCGCCACAAGGAACCTCCCCAACAGTGCCCACATCAGGCAATGCACCCCTTCTTCAGCTCCACCACAGCACTTATCGTCATGTAAAAATGGCCGCCGTTGCTTGCCTTTCTAGGCAGGCGGGAGGAACGCCCTCTCTATGATACTCACCGAGAACATTCCAAAGGCTGACCGCTCATCAGCCCGGCGCATGCGCAAAGACGCTCAGAGGCGGAGCCTAGCGAAAAAGGAGAAG
>NW_010533755.1:0-35114 GCF_000687285.1 Phaethon lepturus
ACCTTAGTGATTCTGTGATTCTGTAAATCTTCAGGTGGGCACCATAAATAGATTGTCTGACTTTCAAAACCACTCAGTATTTGTTCATTTGTATGAGAACTCTAGGTAATCCAATTTCTATTGGAATGGCAAAAAATGTGTGGCAAGACACTTTTGCATAAACAGAGCAGCATGTCAGACTAAGATAATGTCTTTACATTAAATTATTTTTCCTGTGACTGGCATCTTCTTCAAGATTCTCCTTTTTTTACACCTTGTTGTAAAAAAATTTTATGGATTGTTTTGAGAATTATTTTGGAAGATTTAATCAGGCACTCAGCTGTTGTGTAAGTTATCTGAATGTAGGTTGGGAAAGGGGTATAATCCAACAGTGACATTTTCAGGTGTTAGCATTTGCACTTTAATAAGTATTAGTACTTTAACTAGTATCAGTACCGTTGTAAGAGCCACACTTGACTTCTGCACTGTTTTGTATTAGGAATACATGCTTTGCCTTGACAGGAAAGGCTGACATAAAATGATTAGCTAATAAGTGTCGTCTTCAGCTTCTGAGCTACACTTAAAAATATGTAAACAGCATCTCACTTCTGACAGTTCATTTTAACCAAGTCACAGAGGCACAATAATTTCCTGGTGGAACTGGAGCTCTGGTTTATCTAAATCTGGTGTTGTGGATACAACTTTGCTGAGTGCCAGAGTCTTCAGAAGATGGTCCGAAAACCAGGCAAATGCAGAATGGTCTCCTCCCAAACTCCTCACACAGGAGTGACTTAAAGAAATGTAGAACGAGATTCAGTAGCTCTTTCAAAATTGATGTTAGCATTAAGCCATATAGCTCACCATTTTTTATTCACATACAGCAAAATCCCATTTAATTTCAAATCCTGTCAAATTTTAGCCTCACCAGTATCCTGGCTCCTTCTAGGAGAGTTCAGAGCAGTAGTGCACTGCTGGAGCAGTGGAGTACTTCTCAAATTCCAGTTCTCCAAAGCATCAACACCTCAGCAGAGAAAACCTTTTCTGAAATTCTTATTTAGTTATACAGTTACATTTCAATCCCTGAGAATTTAATAGCTACATGGGATGTCACATGGATTTAATTTTATTTGCTGTTGGATTTCTTCTCAAAGAAGTCTAGGTAGAACATTTCAAACAAAAAAACCTCTTAACGTTTTTCACTGTTACCAGGATTAAGTTCAGATTTTAGAATGAACACTACACAAGAAGGAAAAAATGGGTAGAAAATAAACAATAGAACAGGCAAGTAAAAGCTTACAGAACAGAATACAGTAAGTTTTACAGAGAGTATTTAGTCATATTCTAAGTATCACCTTAAAATAGAAAAAGCAGTCACTTAATGGAATATATCCCCAGGGTAACCAGGATAGACACTTCTGATTAAATTAACTAGTTACTAGCTACTGCTCTATAAAAATGCATTTCCTTTCTGTTTCCCTCCCAGCTTCAGTTTTTCTACCTTACCTGAAAAGAGGCAAATACAATTAGATAACTGTAAGTACTAAAAGTTAGTTTCTAACCAGTGAAAAGGTGTATGAGAATTACAGGGCTGTCTGCTCACAAATGGTATGGAAACTAAACTGATATTTAATAGAAATGAGAAAGTAATACAGGAACTCATCAGTGCAGAAAACCCAGAGTGGGCAACAAAGAGGAAAACAAGGTAGACCTAGAATTTAATATCTGAAAAGCTGGCAGATGATGGAGTAGACTTTCTATGCAAACATGAAACAGAGAGTAAGCGGCAGGCTCTCTGCTGAGTTAAGAAAGAAATGTCTTCGCTAGTCACCTCCCATTACACTATTTTTTTTTATTTGGTGGGACATCTACATATGAAAATAGACAATGTGTTAAAGACTGGAGCATCACCAGCAAGAAAAACTTGTATCTAAAACTGAATTATGCAGGCAAACAACTCCTGATAAGAGCCAAAACTAGGGTCAGTGGTACTAGTCACAGTAAGTGAGACCATCCGAACAGTATAATGTTTGGTTATTTTCAGGATCATATTTAGAAATGCCAGGCATTCAGGAAGAACTGGGAAGTGGACTGAGCAGCCAAAATAGTCAGTAAGATTAACATAACCTCCTCACTTGTGTAAGTTTGCAGGCAAGATCCTTCTTCATGTAGCCAAGGTGCTTAATAGAGGAAAAAATGAGTATTTTCCTTATAAAATTGAAGCTCACTAAAAGCAACAGAAGGAATATCGCTCCCTGATCTGATTCATCAATTCACAATGCCATAGCTCACAAAAATAATGAAGACTGGGAAACTGGCATTTTAAAATAGTCTCTTTCACTATACACTGTGCTTTTATAGTTTATGCTAGTGATATGGGAATAATTTACTTCCCCCCCCACCCCCCAAGGCAGAATCACTTCCTATTTTACTTGTCAAGCTGCCGGGAGACAGATAAAAAAAACATTAACCAGAATGCCTGGCGGAACTCCAAACAGCAATCACATTCTGCCCACCCAATGCTCTCTGTGATCTCACTCGGCTGTGGCATCTTCAGATTCCAGCAAGGTTTTCTACATATTGTTAACGGGTTGCCAGATTTCACCTCAAGGCATAACAGGTTTCTGTTTAAGGCTAAATATCTCCTTATTTCAGTAGGTTGTGTTAATGCTTACACATGTTGCTTTTGCCCTTCTCTTTCTTCTTCCTGTAGGAGTATTCCAAATCTTAATTTTAGGAACACTATAAAATGCATCTGCTGAGATAACTCCTCACATACTCATGTGTAGAACAGCTTGCTTTAATTCAAAAATAGTGGAGCTATAGTACAAAGATTTGCACAACTGATCTTTTTTACTGGTAAAAGCAGCAAGGAACTTAGAAACGACGGAAATAATCCTGCCCTTTTTATGGTCAGTCAGAACTGTGCTGCTGTATGTCAGCGGGAACAGCACCAGCTTACTGAAAGAGTAGCTGATCCATCTTAACTCTTACAATTCCCTTCAGGTCTTTCCCTGACTCTGGACAGAGAATGAACTGACCTGTTTCCCCACATCATGTTTCTGCCCATTCTAGCCTTCCTAAAATCCAAACCTAAAGTTTTCTTCCTCAACAAGCAAGAGCTTTCAAGCACTACCATTTGTCATCAGCCACGCCCAGATCAAAGACCTATGATTTAAGGGCATACTGCTCGCTCTACTGACATCGCAACAGAATGATGGACTTCTACTTCTGAGGGAAGGCAAAGTTATGTTTCTCACTGGAGGCATTACTGACTTCTTCACCAAAAGAGCCATTCCAGACTAATTTTCAACTGACAATAAAAAAAGGAGAACTTAACAATCCTCTTCCTTTTCATCCACCATGTACTTTATCATAGTCAGGTCATCGATTCAATTATTACACTCTGGCTTTGCAGACTTCTGTATACTTCTCCATTTGTCTCCTTGAAGACATCATTACCGTTTTCAACTCTTTAACACTTAAGACTCTTGAGCTGCTCTGTGTGCCTTGACAAGCTGCCCCGTCTGCTAATACAATGCTAGAATTCAGTGACATCCTCCCTCAGCATCCCTCAAAATTCTGTAATCTCTGATATCATACCTATTCCAGGTTACAGTTGAAATCCTATAGGGTTGAACCATTCTGTTTTTAAAGCACCTGTAAGCCTACTAAGAAGAACCCTTATAAACACACCTTTTTTCTGCAGAGCTTTCTGGAGTTCATAAGTAGCTTCCATCCGGACTCTTAATGGAAATGAACAGTGTCATAGCTTTCCATAACAAAGCATGCAGCACAACAACATGAAACTTTAAGGAAAAAGTTCCATTATAGAATCATTGCTATCCAATGACTCGGTATTATTTTCAAAGCAACAGCTGGCTATCTAGCTCTGTGCAGGTCATAACCACATTTCTGTACCTTGTTGGCTAAAATTTACTCCACACATAAGTCAGTCTATTAATTATGACCTGGACAGAGCTAAGACTAACTTAGAGAAACCAAGCTTCTGGGGGGAAGCAGCCCTAAAGACATAAATTACCTACAAACCATGTTGAACATGTACAGCATTATTTGGTTGTGCATAGGGCTAAACATTTCTTTTGAGCAGAGCCTGTTTCTCAGACACAAAGGCAACAGCCTCAGAGATGGTCTGTTCTAAAAGTGTATCAGGCCTCCCATAAGACTCCTCTTTATGTATATAAAGAACATAAAACATGGTATAAAACATAAAACATTTGTCTGGTCTCTTTCCATAACACACTCACAGTGTGGTGCCTGTTGATAAAGAACACAAAACTCTCCGTCTGTGTTGCATAGCACGTTATGGACAAAAGTACTGGATAATTAGGATGTAACAGCTACAGTTTTGGATTTCAAAATTACTTGGGAAAAGCAGAATGTTCACAATACACGCAAACAGGAAATGAGTGGTATCAATCAGGCATTTTCATTCCTAACTAGTTCTGCCTTCATTCCTTTCAAGCAGTTGGTAACATGGGCTATACCAGACTGGATTTCTGCAATCAGTTGTACATTCATGGCTAAACGGTAAATGACTGTATTGAAGTTTGCCTGGCCAGGTTTTGGTAGCTGGGGGGGCTGCAGGGTTGGCTTCTGTGAGAAGCTGCTAGAAGCTTCCCCCATGTCCCATAGAGCCAAGGCCAGCCGGCTCCAAGACGTTAAGCAGGGAGGGAAAACCTGCGCAATTGCAGCCAGAGAGAGGAGTGAGAATATGTGAGAGAACAGCCCTGCAGACCTCATGTCAGAGCAGGAGGAGGGGCAGGAGCTGCTCCAGGCACCGGAGCAGAGACTCCCTGGCAGCCCCTGGGGAAGTCCATGGTGAGGCCGGCTGTGCCCCTGCAGCCATGGAGCTTCACGGGGGAGCAGATCCCCACCTGCAGCCCAGGGAGGACCCCACACCAGAGCAGGTTTGCTGGTAGGACTTGTGGCCCCATGGGGAGAGGAGCCCCGGCTGGAGCAGGTTTGCTGGCAGGACTTGTGACCCCGCGGGGGACCCAGGCTGGAGCCGTCTGTTCCTGAAGGACGGCACCCATGGGGGGACCCAGGCTGGAGCAGCTCGTGAAGAACTGCAGCCTCTGGGAAGGACCCACGTTGGAGAAGTTCATGGAGGACTGTCTCCCGTGGGAGGGACCCCAGGCTGGAGCAGGGCAGGGGGTGAGGCAGCGGAGCAGGGCAGAGTGTGAGGAGTCCTGCCCTGAGGAGGAAGGAGTGGCAAAGACAGCGTGTGATGAACTGACCACAGCCCCCATTCCCCATCCCCCTGCGCCGCTTGAGGGGGAGGAGGTAGAGAAATTGGGAGTGAAGTTCAGCCTGGGAAGGCATTTTAAGATTTACTTTTTATTTCTTATTACCCAATTCTGATTTGATTGGTAATAAATTAAAATAGTTTCCCCAAGTCCAGTTTGTTTTGCCCGTGAGGGTAATTGCTGACTGATCTCTCCCTGTCCTCTTCTCGATCCATGAGCCTTTCGTTATATTTTCTCTCCCATGTCCAGCTGAGGAGGGGAGTGATAGAGCGGCTTTGGTGGGCACCTGGCCTCCAGCCAGGATCAACCCACCACAATGACATATTTGAGCATGTTTTCTAAGAAAACTGCTTTGAAATGTATTACCAGATGCTGATATTACAGGTGGCTGTTGCCAGATTCTAGGCAGAGGGAACTGCATGTAAATGAGTTGGTTCCTCCGGCAGATCCTCCCTCACAAGCAGCAGGGAATTGTATTTCGAGAGGAGGCACTTGCCTGTGTGCTACATGTACGCTGCTTCTCACTGGGAGCTCATGGGTTTTTTGTAATTAAATCTACTTCTGTTTAGGATATGCCCAGGTTCACTCTCTCCAGTTTCTTCTCTATTGGAGAACTGTCTTGGAAGAAAAGAGGCGTTTAGCTTTTCTGAGAAACTGAAGACAAATTTTGAATCTCAGTTTAAGACCACTGCTGTTAAGGTCCTGACTTTCCATCACTGAGCACTGAAGTAATCATAAAATTTTGTGCTTCCACAAGTAAGCTCAGCCTGCATTTTCCCCATTCATAGCTTCAGGTTAGGTTTACATGTGATTGATTTTGTTCTGTTTCAGGCCAATACAAGTGGGCAGCTCCTTTCCAATAAAAAAAACTTGTTCCATTTCAGCTTGAGGCCCTAAGAGCTAATGTTAAAAGAAGGGGATAGTCTCAGTGTTCAAGAAATACAAATGAACACTCTAGTGATACTTTTAAAAGATAGCTTACAGTGAACACCAGGTAAGATAACCAGAGTGGCATAATAAAAATCAACTTAATATAGGACAATTAAATAGCAAACAAGAAAAACAAGACAATAACATCTTAATTGAACCTAGAAATCCCTATCAGGTCTAACTCATCTTCTGCAAAAAAAGTATTTAGATTTACCTTTGAAACACTGTCTTAATATCACTTGCTCTTGTCAGCATTTGTTCAGTATAATTTCATATTTCTTTTCCAAATGATTCTGCAGTGTTTCAATAGATTTTTATGGTTTTTAGTAAATGCATACAAACATAAACAAAACCCCAAAATATACACATTATAACTTCAAAATTAAAGAAGTCAATTAGATATTTGTACGTACATTTTTACAAAACTGCATCTGCTTTCCTAAATAAGGCTTGGGTACTTATTTCCTATTTAAAATAAATTGTTTGAAATCAAACTTAAAAACTTCCACATACTCATCACAATAGAAAGAAAATTAACCCATCCTATGTCATCCTGGCAACCTATCCAAGTTAGTCAAAACTAGAAAAAGCACATAGCAGGTGCTTTTATACTAATCTGCAAAAATCAAAACACCTTTAGTTTGGGGGAAATAGGAGCAGCCAAAAGAGGCTGACACTAACTACACTTGGTTTCCTCACTGTAGTTTACATTTTGCAAAACCAGTTAGTTAAGGGAAAAAACAGAAACTGCAATTTATTTGCAGTGGTTTCTCCATATTATTGTCAATGTTCATTCAGAAGTTTCAGAGATGTAAGCAGTTGGCAAGCTTCAGAGAAATATTAAAACAAAAAAATTGTCAAAAAAATCCTACCGTTCTTAGGAACCCATCTGTTGTCTGCAAAATGTCACAGGATATAGATATTCAATTCTATAACTCATTTTGTGGGAGATCCTCCAAAAGCAAGTAATACAGAACATAATTTTTAAAAGTGTTTAAAAAGATAGTAAGCTCTTTTACTGCATAAATGGACTTGTTTATTCTTCCTTTCTGGGATAGCTTAATAAAAGACACAATATTTTGAAAGCCATTCCTTCCCTTTGTATATTTTCATTTCTTATATCACTATTTCCCAAATCATTTTGAACCAGAATAGCTCCTTGTCCCAACTTTGCTGCTGTTTGACAGTGCTCCAAAGGAGTGGAGTCCAACTTAAAAGAATCTGTGCAATTTCTCCAGCTCCAAATGCCCAGAACGGAACAAAAGGAGGAGCTGAGCAGAGCAGGTTTTTCTAAAGTTTCCTCAGCTGTTTGCTGAGTAATCCAAAAAGGATTATCAGAAAACACAGGTGCATCTGCAAGTGTCCTCTAGTCTCCACTAACTTATTTTGTGACGAACAAGTTTGAAAGTGCTTTATATATATATGCACAGACATAACAAATAAAAATATCAATATTAAAAAACACTAAATATCAAGGCACACTTCAGTTCAGACCATGTACAGACGTGAAATGCATACTAATTTTGTATTTTGCCTTCCATAAGCCTTTTGAGTACTTTTGATACTTATATACTAGAGCCATTAAACTATAATAAATACTGTATTTATTCATTCTTATGTTTCGTGGGCAACTTACTACTTTTATCTCTAAGCCTGTTGCTTTTAGGAGGGTTTCCTGCACTTTATTAGAAGACTTTAAATGATTAAACGAGAACTTGACAGGCTGCTCTATGAGAAACTTTTTTTTTTCTCCTTTTTTTGGAAGCAAAGTAACTGCAAATGAGTTTTTCCTTCACAGACACCTCTAGGAATGCTTACTGCAACAACAGAATGAACACTTTTTGTTTTTTCTTAAACACTGGCTCTAATTCTCTTAACTGAAGTGGACACTGTGCTGATAAGCTACCAGTGGCATTGGGTGCAGCACCAAAGAATATCAAGGGCTATTTCAAATGAAATTTTGAAACTGCTCGGTAGCTCTTAATCACAATCTTCTTTCAATTTCATGACACTGTAACAGTAAAAATAAAACTGTGATCTATTTAGCTCTGAGAACTCTTGTTACAATCTGTGGCCTTACGAGTAGTGCCTTGATATGGGAAGTAAAATGCCTGGTTTCCCACAATAACAGCAGTGAGAATGTGCTGAATAGCCCCATATATCATCATAAGAATTCAATATCCAGGACATTTTCTGTTCACTGTGCTTCAATTCAGAGAAAGATGAGATAAGGTTAGCAAAACACAACAGAGATTACTTGTCACTTTAAAGCATCTCCCCGTGTTAACTGTTTTGTGTTGTAGGCTCTAAAGTAACAACACATCCTCCCAGACTGTGCTGAGGAGTAGCAGCTGAACAGTGCAATGATAAAGTACATGATAACTCAAGTGGGTGCTAGCTACATGTGCTTGCAAGTATGAAGAATAATACACAAAGTCAAGCCCAACCGTTCCTAAAGCAAAGGGCTGACAGCTCAGATGGGTGGAGAGCCACATAGATCAAGGGCGTAATAAGGTAACACAGCTTTCTGTACAGGGTAACGGACCTGAAGAGAGAGCGACAATGCTCAGAGCAAAAGAAATCTCAAAAATATTTTCATCTTTTTCTAGTAGTGAACTCCTCTCTCCTTTCTTACTGCTTTCTGCACTGCTCCAGGATAAGTATCAAGTGCCTCAGTCAATCCTATTCCCTTGACCTGAGACATCCTTAGTATGGGTGAGGGATTACAAGCCTGGAAAAGTGCAAATCAGGGCTGCAAATCCATGTTCTCCAGTAAACACAGGGGCAGCTATCAACCAGCAAGAATTAGTCTATCCATTTTGGTCCCTCAGAGTTTCCAGGCTCAAGCTTCCCAAGGTTTAACTCCCTACAGTCCACCAGAACAACATCAATGTAACTGCACAGGTAAAATGAGAGATGAGCCAAAGACAATCTAGTACGTAGGATCAACAGCCTGGGAAGCTTAAAAGCTGGCTGCAGTCAGCACCTTAAACTCATCAGAGAGCTACGTAACATAGTCTGCTGCTGCTCCTCTCTTCCAGGCTCCTCCAGCGACATAAATCACACTGAAAGATCTTCACAGGGTCAAAACGGAATTGAAAAGTGATTTCAAATATTATGTTACTAAGCAGTAGCACACCACTGGAAAATAAAATGTAATTTATGTCTCAGCGCAGATAGGGAGCCTGCTAAGCTAGTCCCAGAGAGCACTTCTAGAGCACAAAGCAGAACAGAGCTTATTAGAGACATGATGAGCAGCTAAGCACGTTTCCTTTGTGTGCTTTTTACAACCTAAACATCATCCAATGCATATGTATACCAACTAAAATTTTGGCTTGTCAACACTGCAATATTGTAATATAATAGGAAGAGAGGGTAAATACAGTCTCAAACAACACAGGGGTGTGGGTAAGATAATTTTTGGCTACCTAATTTAAAACAGTTGGATTTTTTAAAGCTAGCCTGCCATCAGGAGTTAAACTGTAACTTTTAGACCACTACATATACAGCTGCCTGTTAGATGCATTTTCAAATACTGTATCAAAACATAAAGAAAAATGCCACTGAAAACTAATGGTCCATTTAGCTCCACATCACGTGTCCAGCAGTTGGGAAGACTTATGAAAGGAGGAAACTCCGTCACTTTCTGTGGTCATTTCCCTTCTGACTCCCCCAGCATTCAGATGCCAGCGTTCAGGTGCGAGAGCCTGGCCGCCTGTTAAACAAGACTGCCACGTGTGGATAACAGGAAACTCTGTGTCTGTTTTCAGTTCAAATAAAAGGATTATTGTAATATAGAATTAAAATTATTTTAGGGTAGTCACTTCCAGGTCTAGATCTACCACAAAATAAAACAAAACTAATTTTTGTCATTTTGCCATTATTCCATTAAGACACATGAAATACCAGTTTTGAATTAACGTCCTTCTGTTATTCCCCGTTTGACTCACAATCTTCACTATTTTGGATGCAGAGGGATTTTATGCTCAGGCAACAGCACAATTTAAGATCATTATTTAAGCTCTCCACAGATCTTGCCAACTTTTTCCAAGAAAAATGACAAAAAACTAGGACATGCAATTCTAATATTTGCTGTAAAGAAAGTGAACATGAGCACAAAGAAGCAAGCCAGAATAAAACCCGATAAGGCTGACAGCCCATTGTACAGCATCAGTGGAAAGCTCTGGCAAATTTTGTTTCCGCTTCGTGGATTCGCAAACTGAGATGCAAACAAGGTTTGCAAGGATAAAAATAAATAAAACAGTATTTTCCTGGACAGAGTTTGCCCTCCAGGACAAACACTTGGTGATAGTGACTGTCTGGCAAGTAGGGTGAAAGTTGGAGCCAGAAGTTTATCAAAACAGCCATTTTCCTTTCTTAGCAGAGCAGGTTTCAGAACTTGGGCTTTTCAAAAACTACGAATTTTTGCCTTTTGTGTTGCTATGAAAGCACAGACATTGGGAATCAGCTCAAAATACAGTATCTTCAGACTGAAATCATGTTCACAACCAAGACTGGACATTGTCACACCACTTACACAGGCGGGCAAACTAAGATCTGTGCAGGCCAGTGCTGGAAGACACTGTCTGCCACAGTAATTCAGCTCAGCAAAGCACTTCAAGGTTTGCTTTCAGCGGTTCCACCAAAATTTGAGTTTGAAAGGCCATGATCAGAAGGTCTCCAGGGGATGCATGGGGCCTTCCCGCCCCATGGCTGACATAACCCTACACCGACTTGCTTCCAGGTCATGCATGGCGGGCCTCTGGGGTGACAGTTCATGCCAGCGACAGCCTCACGAAGCTAAAATGACCCAGGAGCAATCAAGCACAATCATGCAGAGTCTGACAAGGAAAAAGAAACGTCTGGTGGTTTGTGTATTCCATGGTAAAAACCCTTCCTGAGTTTACCAATTCATATCTGCACCAACTGACAGTCATTTATCACCTCCTGTCTCTACACAGATATACAAATCAAAGGAAATCCTAAATGCACAACCTGGGACTGAGGACACACAGAAACAAGACAGAACATACAGTCTCATCATACAAGAGACTCCTGTTTAACCTATCATGGGTAAAGCAGAGAAGACTTTACCACAGATTACTGGCAATGTAATGGACAAGGAATATATCCTCCTGGATTAAACAACCAAAACATTCACTTCTTAACAGGAAACATGGACTATTCAACTGCATGGATAACTAATACTGGCCAATCCTTGAAACTTGCAATTTTTGAGATCTCACTCTGCTGGCATCCAGGAGATTTTTCAATTTTATGGCCTTTGAATGTACAATCCAATAACAATTATGATCTTGGGTATTAAAATGTCCTATTGAAATGATCGATGGCTGCTGTCGTACCCAAGAGTTCATCGTACACAGATCCCCTGCTTCGAAGCTCACAAGATGCAAAGGGAGCAGACCATGCAGGTGCATGCTTATTTCCTAACATCTAGACATGTTTTCAGCAGAGGTACATCAGTGTAACTCTATTAAAACTTGATTTTGGTTTATGACCATGTTCTTTCTGGCTCCAAAATTCTACAGTAAGATTAGTTTTCAGTGAACATAACTCAGCAACACTAATTAAATGTGCCTTAACTACAAACTGGAAGTATAGACAAATAGAAGCTACTGGATTTCATGCTATAAACTGGTTAGGACACTCAGTCCCACTAAGATGGTGATTCTTCTACAGCTGTCCAAACAAACACAGATTCAGGTATGTTTACTGCTCAACAGCTGGTTACTTTAGACTTGCATCAATGCACAACTAATGGACTATGTAACTACAAGGGAAGATAGAAGCATCATAAAAAGGTTGACTTGATATGTCGTATCATCATGAATTGAGTTGTCCGTGCATTTCAGTTGTAAAAATCTTACATCTTCAGACACATGATAAATACAAATCACAATTTAACATGCCTGCAACAATGTTTTCTTTGGAGAATTTGTATGACTGCTGAGAACTTCCACAGGAACATACAGAACAACAGTGGACAAAACTGTGAACGCTTCGCTCTTAATTTTTCAGGTTTTCACCACTGGAAATCCTTATTTTTATCTGAGGATTTTTTGTTTTTTGAAGCCAATAAGATTTTATATAACAATTCTAGCTACTCCAGCCTAAGTCTGATGAAATTTCTTTAAACATTTAATTTAATTTAAACAGTGAAATCCAGTGACATTTTCTGCCTTGGTCTACATTTAATACAACTGAAAGAAACTGAGCACTATAAGAAGTTCTCCATTGCTATATGGAGAGTCATACAACTACAGAAGATAAACCTCTACTCTGAAAGGGTTTATGGGCTCCAGGGATCTCTCTTTTTCCTAGAAGCAACACCTTTATACTGAAATAGCAGCTCTTCCTTACCTGAAAAGAGTTCATGCACCGAAGTGAAGGTGGCAGAGAGGTGGTACTCAAACCCAGTATCAGCAGTAATTCCAAACATGTTTCTGATGGAAACTTTAAAGGATGAACTCCAATATCATTTTCCCATGCATCAGCAAGGCTACAAAGTTAAAAAAAAAGACAACAACTTTTTCATTCTCTTATATCTAAAACCCCAGTTTCAAATATTAGACTCTGTCATAGTATTGTGATAAAAGATTCTCTTCACATTTTCCCTACAAAAGTCACAGCTAAGCGTGTTTTACCAGGAATACAAGGTGCATTTAAAGTACCTTATCCATACCACCAGTCTTATAAAAAGATACATAATGTGAACAGAAAATCTAGCATACGTTAGAGCAATCCACTCATGTTTCTAATTCAAAGTTTTAATATTTCTGAACCAAATTTCATCTGCCACTGGCAATTTCCCATCATATAGTGTTTTCACATATATAGTATTCTACATAGAACATAATGCCTCCACTTTTTATTTTGTTTCTGGAACGAAAAATGTCCTTTCACTTCTGAAAAGAC
The DNA here is from genome assembly GCF_000687285.1 of Phaethon lepturus. Taxonomy (NCBI): domain Eukaryota; kingdom Metazoa; phylum Chordata; class Aves; order Phaethontiformes; family Phaethontidae; genus Phaethon; species Phaethon lepturus. The sequence goes on from NW_010533755.1 coordinate 13,113, forward strand.
AGGAGGTCAAGGGTGATTTCCAAAACTGATGCTTATGGTGCCCTCACTGGAACCTTACTAACAGTCTATAGCAAGCAAAAACTCAATCCCAGTTCATGTTATACAGTTTTCTGCTTTAAATGTATTAAAAGAATTAAGATTTCTAGAGCTAGTCATAAAAACAACATTCTGAAAGCACATTTCTATAAACCGTCCCGCTACCAGATACTGAAGAAGATTAGTTCAAAAAGATTAGCTCAAAACAAAAGAACATTCCACTTCCTATTGTTCGGGCTTGCTTCTTCCTTAATGCACAAACTGTCAAACTGATCAGTCATCCAGTTAGTTTAATAATTTTATCTGATACTATATCAGATACTCCAGAGCAAGATGGATGCCAATTATTCTCAGCAGATCTGAGAGCATCACTTTGGAAGATGATGCTTGCTACCTTTCCATGTCTAAGACTTCATGATTTCAATAAAAAATTTTAGCATCAGCTTTCACTTTCAAATTCCTCCAGCTCTTCTGGAAATCTATTACTCTAACTGAACAGCTGCTCAGGAACATATCAGCTTGTTTTAATGTCCTACCTAGAAATAGCTGCATTTTTTTAAGCACCTAAAAGAGTAGGCATCACCCCAAGATTCAGCATGGTGAAAACTGAGCAAATACTCTCTTCACAGTATCTGTGTCCTGCTGGATGGTTCTCATTCTCACAAGTCTCCCAAACCCACCGATTCTGTCAAGTCCTGCTTCTTAGATATAGGCTTGCATATACACTTTTTGTCCATATGTTTCCATTATTAAGTCTTCCTAGCATCTTCTTAGCTCTTATAGAAGATGTTCTACTCAGCACAATTTACACATCTTTCTTCAAAGAGTGGGTGTATTTTCACTTTCTTACTCCTATTTGTCTAAAACTGGTCTCTTGAATTTTAACTGTTCTTTTTTTTCTTTCCTAATCTTTATATTTTTTCCTCATTCCTCATTTACCTATGGGTATGTAAGAATCCACTTCTGCTTTAATACACAGAAGTGAGACCCATAATACACATAAGGTTCGAGGGGCTTACATCTCCCTAAAAAATGAGTGTTTTCTCTCACGCTTTCAAATAAAAAAAAATCCACAATAAAAGACAAAGAGAATTATATCCCTTCTAAGTTACCAAATGTACCATATCTTTTCTCAACCCTCACCAAAGTGAGTGGGTCACTTTGACATAAGGAGGTCTAAACTGCACATGGTAAGTATAAGGAGAAAGGCAGTCTGAGCTAGGCACCCTCTGGCACTCCTAATGGCAGCGCATCACTTACAGTCTCTACATGTGGCTGAGACCATACCAAAGGACAGAGGCCGAAACTTGCCACACATTAACAGACTTCATAATACGAAGTATGTCACTGGATACTTATACTGAGCCAGACGGATCTGGAAAAGCTATTTAAAGCTACCACAAAAAACCCTGTCTACTAGGACAGGAAGGTGAGCAGTTTAGAAGACACCTTGGAGTATTCTCACTATTGAAAGGTCAAGCCTCCAGTTAAGCCCCAAATACTTGGTCTATATTGAAAAGAAGCAGTATTCTTTTAAAAGACTATGCAAGTGGCCAAGCCCAGGCAGCCCTGACTGGTCCAGAGATTCTGTAAACGCTCCAGGAGGAACAACTAGTTCTACATGATGAGCACTGAGCAGCCAGTAACCAAGGAGTCTTGTTAACTGTAATCCAGAATTGAGTTTTATATTTCGTTATCATTTGGTAACTTCAATTCCACAAATAATTAGAAACTTACCTTTATATGTTCCTTACTAGGTCTTTGTTCTACGTTTTTTACAGTCTTGTCTGGTGATACAGGCAAATATAGGTGAAGCTGGCAAAACTGGAGCTTTCAATTTTTAAGAAATCAGCAAGTCTAAACAAAGCACTGTGCAAGCACCTTCAAACACAGCTACAGAATTTGGAGACTGGAGGTGATATGCCAAGGTTCTGGGTCTTGGGGAGGTGCTTCCACAGATAAAGACCCTCTCTGCAAAGAAGTTGCTCAGAACTCTCAGCAGTATTCAAAACATCACAACTTACCTCAGTACTCTGACGTCTGTTCTTGTGTTCTGTCTTGAAGATTTTTTGGAGCTGCCTTATCACCTCACAATCCAACTCTTACAGCCCTGACACTGCACTAGGACTTTTTTTTTCTTGTGTGGCTGTTGGTTTATCTGGGGGAAAGACTGTTTGCATAAAGACATCTAGCCTAATTACATTGCAAATCTTGTTTGTTAATGGCTCAGTTAATAGTATTTCCTGAAACTATTACAGTGTATTCCCTTATTACAAACAAACCATGTATGTCCTAGCACTTACTGCTCCAGGAACAGTCACATTAGGAATCAGTCTTTACAACTTGTCCTTCCGCAGCATTTAACAGAAGTGGTTGTGGGAAGTCACTGCTTTATTAGATCATGTCTCTCTGCTCTTCTTTACCGCTATCACTCTTGGCAGTATTTTTCCATAATATTGCAGAGAAGGGAGAAAAACACCTAAGCTTAAAACAAAGAAAACAAAACACAAAAAAACCCTGTTTTTTCATCTTAGTTTCACGGAACCTTTCTGTACGAGGAGAGTTGTCTCACTTCCAGTACAGGAGAGAAGACTCTCTGCTTCGTGTTTACTGAAAGAGGCAGATAGGCTGATAGTGCTCCTCAGGAGAGTAAGCACCCACAGAGGACAACTTAGCCCATCAGCTCAGTGCTTCCTCCCAGACCAATCCCAAATGCCAACAGTCTGAGCTGGTTGAGAGTTCCTCAGTCATGTAAACAAAACTGTGTTTTGCTCTCCTGATCTTAAAAAAAAAAAGAGTAATTCAATTTGACATTAAGGCAGGGAAAATTGTCAGAAGGAGTTTTTGGGAGGGCTGAGGAAGACAGGAAAGAAACCAGTAGGGCTCAGATGTGTGCATGGTAATTTTGGATGTAGACAGGACTTTGCATGCATGTGTTCTCTTGCCTGCTCCTTAATACCTTTACTCAGCAATGAATTCTTGCTTCTAAGCTTCCCTTGAAACAGCAGGATGGGCCAAGCCTGCTCCTTTTGTGAGTAAAGGCAAGAGCCATCATAATTCACAAAGAGCACAGCACAGCTTGCTATGTGGTCTGAAAGGAATAAGGGGGAGGTTAAACAGATTAGCCAGAGGAACGTGAGGTTAACAAGAGAAATAATGTTATTTTATGTTCTTCCTTCTGCAAACATTCAACTTTTCTACATTGCAAAGAAGCCTTGAGATTCTGGACTTCCCAGTCTGACAAAAAATATTATGACACTCAGTATCAAATAAAATTCATAAATTCTATACAGATTCCCTAAGTCACAGAATCACAGAATCTCTAAGGTTGGAAAAGACCTTTAAGATCATCAAGCCCAACCATCAACCCAACACCACCATGCTCACTAAACCATGTCCCAAAGTGCCACGTCTACATGTTTTTTGAACACTTCCAGAGATGGTGACTCCACCACCTCCCTGGGCAGCCTGTTCCAATGCTTGACCACTCTCTCAGGAAAGAAATACTTCCTAATATCCAATCTAAACTTCCCCTGGAACAACCTGAGGCCATTTCCTCTCATCCTATTGCTAGTTAGTTGGGAAAAGAGACCAACACTCACCTCATCACAACCACCTTTCAGGTAGTTGTAGAGAACGATGAGGTCTCCTCTCAGCCACCTCTTCACCAGACTGAACAACTGCAGTTCCCTCAGCCGCTCCTCGTAAGACTTGTGCTCCAGACCCCTCACCAGCTTCGTTGCCCTTCTCTGGACACGCTCCAGCACCTCAACAGCCTTCTTGTAGTGAGGGGCCCAAAACTGAACACAGGATTCGAGGTGCGGCCTCACCAGTGCCGAGTACAGGGGCACAATCACTTCCCTACTCCTGCTGGCCACACTTTCTGATACAGGCCAGGACACTGTTGGCCTTCTTGGCCACCTGGGCACACTGCTGGCTCATGTTCAGCTGGCTGTCAACCAGCATCCCCAGGTCCTTTTCTGCTGGGCAGCTTTCCAGCCAAGTCATCGCAGGGCACAAGACTGCATCTCTTTCAGACTGACTTTGTAACAGGTAAAATCTCACCACTACATATTGACCTTGACAGTGTTTGAGGGAGATGTGAGTCAGTTTAGAAACCAGGCTTTCAAACAATAAGATGTAGTAAAACATACTCAGTAAAAGGGTCCAAACTAGGAGCATGCTGTGAGCTAAGAAAAGGACAGGTCAGAGTGTATTTTTTCACAGGACATTAAATCCACCTCTGTAAATCATACTCATCCAGTTTTGCCTGCCAGTGATCTCACCAACAGGAAAACCCAAATCATTTTAAGCATTTTCTGTCACTGCATCCTTCCCATTTTATCCCTTTTTTCTTTATTCCCCCCCTTCCCCAGAACTTTTAAACCACTTAACCTATTTCAGCTGAATTTTTCTTAAGAAAGATCTCAAATATATTAGGTTTGGGAAAGTTTCATGTTTCCTTGAAAATCAGTATCTGAGTAGTGAGGAGAAATCCCCATTAGTTACTCCACAGAGAAAAGCTGCAGGTGGAGCTCCACAACATATATACTGGATAATCAAGTGATGTTTACCTGGGATAATATTAGCATAAACTCAATAATATGACATTTCTATCTAGCAAAACCAACTACTATGAGCAAAGTAAACATGTTCTTCATAGCCTACCATACTCCCTAATGAGTGAGACAAATTGAGAGACTCGGTGCTTTTACTTAAGTGGGTTCACTATCTTGTGGGTTCAAGACAACTGGAAAAGACGACCTCTTAAGTTTTGGGGCATGAAGAAGGGTTAGTGATAATGGAACTGATCCCCAGTAAAAGCAAAAGTCAAAGCTCTTCCCAGTGTTAACCAAACTTGAGATACAGTTGGTCCAGATTAAAGTGACACCTCCAACTCACCCCTTCTGTTCCACTTACAAGATAATACATTAGTCTCATCCATGAAAACACAATAAACAGACATAAGATTAAAAGATATAATTAAAACCTTTATATAATTTTAATTTTGGGAAAGACAGAACCACATATGATGAATGTTAATCAAACTTTAATATATTTCTGGCATACATTTCACAACTGAAGTAAAGTAGTACAGAAAGCGAACAAAGAAAAATCTACTCAAGGGGAAGATACTTGCCTACTGTGCTAGATGCCGATATAAAATAACTATGTGCTACTTGCTAAACTGTCAGAATGGAGCATTCAAACCAAGTAAGAAATAAAGATGAAAGGCTGAGACTATCTTCCCCCTTGTCCTTTTCAATGCTTTCTCTAAGGAACGAGTTGTTTGAAGGAGAAATTTAGAGCATGATATGACTGTCACGTTCCCATAACCAGTCAAAGAAATACAGCTAGGAAAGTAAAATTCCTATAGTAATATGTGAAAGATGTTTTAAAAAATGAAGTGGTATTTTCAAAGCTCTTTAGCTGATAATATTGGGAAATCCAGGGAAATTTGAATTTCTTTAAAAAAAAAATAATCTGCAGATGCTATCTGAAATTCAACCAATTAATTCTGTAAGCAGAGATGAGCAAACCTTGAAAACAACTACTCAGATGAGACTAAAGATAAGACAGCAGAAGTAATTGATCACAGTGTTTTCAGATAAGCACATTTGATTCACCGTGCATCAGAGAATGGTATTTCTCCACTGCTCATTATGAAGTTGATCCCAATGAATTGCTAAAATGCCCACATAAGTCAGAGTAACATTTGAAAATTGTGTCCTTAAAAGCAAGGTTTAAGACAATAAAATCATTAAATAAATTTATTTCATAATTCCTTAATATAAGTACTAGCAAACAAACACAGACATCCATCAGGTCGTGGAACCCACCCATAACGTCCTACACCTTCACGAAAAACACAATATTCACAACACGTCAGTGAAGCAAGAGAAACCTGTATTTCAAAACGAGGGAAAAATTCTAAGGATTCTCACAAGATTTTGAAAAACTGGCCCAGACTTCTCACCAGCTTGCATTTCTTTCAAAGGAAGCCTCTTCCATCAGTGCCAAGGCCATTTATCAGTAGCAATCGCCCTCCATCGTGCATGAGATTCACTTCAAAATGCAACTGCCTCAGCAACAGACAAAAGAAGTCTGCTTTTGAAAAGGAACAGGTAAGCCCTTTTTTTCCTTTCCAGAGCACCCTCATCACCACCTCTGATTTACCAGGCTAGTTCTACAAATACATTAACCTTGGGTAGTCTACAGAGATCAAAACTGAAAAATGAAAAAGCTCTTACTCAGAGTACTCAGTGTTGATACCAAGGCACTGGGTTAACTTGACTTGATTAGTTATGATCTAGGTAAATGCACTTGCATTTAGGGCTACAAATGCTGTGAAACCCTTGAAGAATATTACTATGTTAGCTCCGGCGTCAGTGTTTTGCTAATTCAAGGCCGTGCTGAAGAATCCAATATAAAAGCTGACAGCAGCTCAGCTCTGAGTCTCGGAGTTCACTGAGTGTTGTTAAAGCTGCCCTTTCCACAAGGTACAGCTCTGATATAAATGACAGATGACTTTACTGAACCAAAGGACAAACCTGCTAAATTAAACAACTATCTGTAAAAATGATTTAATCTAGCAACAATTCTAAATTATGGTTGATGATGTGTCTATATACTTAATATACCAGGAGGCTAAGTTATTTATACTTTTAATTATCCTTGCAGTGATCTAAAAATGACATAAAAATCAATGCATGCTCATTAGCTACTAAATTCTTGCCAAAATTTAAATAATACAGAACACTAAGAAGTGCAGTGCTTCCACAACCTAAAGCAAATTACTTTGGAAGAAAAAAACTTTCTTTACAGAATCACTGCTTCCCTCCTAAACCAAACATCTGCAGTCTTGTTCTAACACTGTTCATTATTCATCCTCAAGAGCTGGGAGTGTCAAGTGTGGGTTTTGAGAAAATCTTCCATGGCTTTACTAGCCGCACAGTATCCCAAACCAACAGGTACTAAATCACAAGAGACAACAAAGGGAAGAACGGAAATTTAACCGACTAGTGTCCTTGCAAGGAAATAAGCAAGCGAAGAGGAACATATCAAGGGAAGTAAGAAGACAGAGAGCAGTAATCCAGGGACCCACATAAGGAGGTGGGTCCTAAATTTTTTAGATTTATCACAATGGACTACAGTGGCCAACAACAGAAGCTCCATATCTGAGTTTTAAACCTCATTTTTTTTCAGTGCATCACTATAGAGACAGGAAGAAGGTTTATTTAACTGAACTTCGATACTTTCAAGTAGTCTTAAATACTCTCTCCTGTAAAGCATTCTTACCAGAAAGTTACTGATATATAATCCTTATAATAAAGTAACATCATTATATATAGCATATAGTACATGTACTTTAACATCATATATATAATTATATATTGATTATCTAAAAATTAATCACTTTATTATATTTCTATAAATTATTATAAATATATAATAGTTGGATACACAAACACATGACCATTACTAACAGTTTTCCGCATTTTTTTCTGTGTAATGCATATTTTGAATGGAAAAACTACACACTTCTGGAGTCTAGTAAAAAAAAAAGTTACCTAGAAATCCCCTACAAAAACAATTCAGCAGGTTTAAAATACCTTATCCTACAAAATGTAAGTCCTTCTTGAACCTTCGGTGTGTCACTGTTTGAAAAGGACTAGTTATTTAATACAAAATATATTTAGGCTTATAATGAAAATTCAAATTTAAATCTCACCAGAGTACTGTTTGCCTATTGCCATATTTTTCAGAAGGGATGACATAAGAAGTATCAAACGTAAGAACAATGTAATATTTCAAAAGGCCTTTTAAGAAAAATTATGCTATTTGCTCAAATGAATGCTTTCGTGATTTAAAATAGATGTTCCACCTGCAGTTTTCTCATTTCTACATCCAATATGTAGCACAAATTCAGTAACTCATGCTAAAAGGTACATTAAAGGACCATGGATTAAACGATTTTGTTTGCATTAGACAACTGCATATGAATCTCAACTACATTCATTCCACTTATGTATTTTTAAATTATTTTACTACTTCTCGACATGCTTTGATTATTTTAAACTATTTAAGGGAGAGAAGTAAAAGTTGCCTATCTCAACCTGTAAAGTACAGGTCAAATTCTCTTTCTTTTGTTTCACAGCAACCAACATTTTTATTAGACTCAAGCATCCTATATTAACTTAAATGTAACTACATTGGTTTTGGTACAGTTATTAAAAAATGCTATTAGCACAAATAAAGCCTGTGTATAGCCCTCAGAATTAAATTATTTTTATTGTACAGTGGTAAAGGGCAAAACCACAAAAACAAACTACTATGTTAGTACATTGTGTCAAGACAGACAAGGTTGTTTACAAGTAGCTTATTCCTCTGAAGTACAGAAAGCTATCTCGACATAATGCAACTTTCTGCATGGAAATAAATTTTGAGATTTTAATCCTGTCCAGGAGTAACCTTGCCTTGGAGCATGTAATTTCAAAGTAATGCTCAACTTACTTCTCTAGACTAAAGATTTTTGGGAGTTCACCAACTGCTTTTCTGCATTGCCTTCCCTCCTCCAGCTGGCTGCTATGCAGTTGCAGAAGCACTCATTTTAAGTTGCAAGCCCTATCACCCATAAAGTACTTGATTCCACTGCAAAACAGCACCAACTGTACAGTTTCTGCAGAAGACAAAACAGAATTTCAGCTGCAAGAATCACTGAAATAAAGCGTAAATATCATAGGGAAGTATTAGCAGGTGTTCATCTATTCTGTAACCTTTAAGTTGAAGATTCATAATATCTAAAATGAATGTATGAAAAGCTAAATCAAGTGTCAATGGCTAACAGATTTATGTTTCAATGGGACACCTAGATGTGTGGGACCACAAACATTTGCAAATGTACTAAAGTTAAAATTCATGTCAGTACTCAATGCACAGACGGTCAGTGAGTGTAACTAAGACATTATTGTCTTTATTTAGTTTCAGCACAGGTAAGCAAAAATAGGCTGATCATAGAACAAAGAGAAAAAGAAATTTTAATTTTGTGGGAACTGACCTTGGATATAAAGTCCAAAGCCTACCAAGTACTTCCCAGGATATGTCCTACCAGCAAAACCACAGTGCATAAAGGTACAGCAGCAGCAGCAGCAATATCCACAGAGCAAACCCATAACAGTAACTTCTTATGGGGTGAGAAATCTTTCTTCATTCATCTGCAAGATCAAGAGTTTGTGGCAAAAGCTGTAAAAGCAGAAAACTGCAGCAAATTTTCATCAGTTACAATGAAACTCTGCTTTAGAGCTTCTGATTCAGGAGAAAACAGCTCCTGCTGGGCTTGTAATGCTCAAACATATATAGACATAATAGGAGGAAAACATGGCAGACAGAATTCAACAGATTCACAATGTATTTTCTTAAAACTACTTTTTAAAATTCCCTACATCATTTTTGCCTAGCTGGGTGCAAGAGCAGAACTGACTCGTTAATTTAGAAGTTCTCCTACAAAACCAAGAAAAGCACAGGAGCTTGCTGGGCATTGCCTGAAGTCTGCTGCGACTGCTCTGGAACATCCACGCTATGCAGAGTTGCTGGCACAGCTCCAAAGTACAATGTAATTGCAGACTTCTCAGCAGCAAAGCAATGTGGTCCCACTAAAAGGAGAAGCAAATTACTCTCGTAAAAATTGCATGGCCAATGCTTTAGAATGTGCTTCTTCACTTTAATGGTTGTGTTAAGGCTTCAAGCTGCAGTTTTTTAATGTCTTATTGCATTCCAGGTGGAAAGAATTCAAATAATTTTGCTGAAAACAGTAAAGATACAGATTGCTGTAGCCAGAGGATGGCACTGTGATGGTCATCACCATCTAGACTAGCAACACTTCTACTGTGACTCTAGATGTGGTTTTCTTGGATATACCTGCAACTCAGAACCAAGGGATAGCTCTGCCTGCTCTTTAAAATACTTTTCTTCACCTTTAGCACCTCTTGATTCCTTCCTGGATACATCTTACTCTAAATTAGAACAGATGGCTCATAATTTCCTTAATGTACAGCAATAACTGTAGACTACTGTGCTTGGGATGGATGCAGAGGACACAAAGCAGCATGCTATTGACCTACTGCTAACAGCCTGACTGGTGCCATCTTACTTACAGGGAATATCAAATGTGAGCAACAGCATCACTGACCTAAAAAGCGTCTCTTCCCAGCATGTGTCAACCAAGTACTCAAATTCTGAGCTTACATCTTTTTTTCTTTTTTTTTTTTTAACCTTCTAACACTTCATATATGTAGAAAATGCCCTGGCAAATGGGAGTATGCCTCCACCAATAACTCTCATTTTCTGAAGGATAGAAGTGCATCATAGGGTTGTAGAAAAACAAAGTGCTATGTAAAAGCTTCTTCACGACAACTGCTGACATCTATATGGCTACCCTACAGTAAATGCAAAGTAATTCCAGATAGCTCATCCTTGAAAGATCAATGTAATTTTAAGGAAGCATTTCCACCTGCTCATGGGACTAGTGATGTCTGGTGGACTGGCTGCCTTCCTCAGCAGGCTCTTCTTTTAACTGTTGTTTTCAAGCTACAGCTTTTTCTCATCAGGGACATTAACAAGGATGCTCTCCTCTATATAGCCAACCATTTTACAGACATGGCGGGAAAAGCACCACTCAGATGGTGTAGTTCTAAAATTGTCCAATGGGTTTAAAAGTCAGGGGTGGGAAAAAGAGGGTGTGGGTAACTGGCAAGGCAGATAGAAAGTACTGTCACACACACTTCATTTCCCCAGAGAAGTAAAACATATTTGCCTAATTTTATTTTTGCCATGAACCAACCCCAAGAACTTACAGAATTCTATCAAAGGACAACTCTGCTGGTTACCCCTATTCACCCTCCCGCTCTAAGTGATGCACCATAAATACCAAGGGCCTCCCTCCTACTGGTGTGCACACTAGCCAGCATCTCCTGTACACAGCCTACCTTCCCACCCTCCAGGCATCACGACACTAGGCAGAAGCCCCAAAGAAAACACAAAATGTCTCTGCTCTCACCTGGGCTACACCTCCATGAAACTCTCATACAGGAATGATTTTACAGATTCTTTCCTTCCTCCTTTCCCTCCTGCAAGCTGGCACCTCTAATTAAAATACAGGAGGAAGACTCAGGGGGAAGATAGATTTATCAATATTGGCATGACTTAAGTTTTGAATGCCCACATGCTATCAATAGCACTACTCTCCTGAGGTGCCTTTACAACTCCTCATGAAACTGTAACCTTAATTTAAAAATCAAAGTGAGATGTCATATTGCAGAATACACAATGTCAAGCACCCTATCACAAATACAAGGGCCCTTTATCTCGACAGAAAGTTTCCCTATGTACAAATGCTACATTTAGTATCTGAGAATTATTTTGTACCATGTAAAATGTGAAAGGTCCAAAAAGCCCAAATCCATCATTCAAAACAGTGTCAAGGCAGATCAAATACAAAAGTTAAATTTTTGAACTAGTTCAGTACGAAAGGTTACAAAAAGCTCACAAACAGTCTGCCTGGACTCGTTGAGGGTCAGATGCTTAAGAAAGAGAAGACCCACCTCGTTTGAAATGGCATTTAATTCACTTCAGTTCACCCAATCAATTCTCAAATGAGCAAATTATTCAAAGAGCAAATGCATAAGAAAAGTTTAAAGCTGGAGACAGTAAAGATAACTTAGCTTTCAAAGAGGAGTATAACTTCTCATAATGAAAATAGGGGCAGTGAAACAAGCTGTACCACCTTAGCAAGGAATTTTACTAGTATATCTATTTCAAAAGAAACTAGTATACAATGTCCAAGATTTGAAGACAGCAACTATACTTACCATTCCTCTTATAACAATTCTAAGCATCACAAATGCAAGTTCAAGAATTATTTTGAATAATTTCAAAGTTATTGAAGTTATTTCAGCTCCTAGTTTCAACTGTGATTGATTTGTTTTCCAGTTTCATCTGTCTGAAGTCCTCCTTTGCTCACCGAGACATTACTGAAATCAGTCCAAAAATACCTAGTTCACTTGCCCAAAAAAGCTACCAGATTATTTCCAAATTGGTAAATCTGATTAAAATATCTACAGTTTGGAGTAGCAGCAACTGTGTCATGTGTGCCCAGTTTCAATACCCATTATTGACAAAATTTCAAATCTCATAGATACTGCAGAAAAAAAACCCACAAGAGATGAAAGCTAATAGTTCGGGCTTCATCAGATTTGAAAATTATTTTACCAATTCTGCATCCAAAAAAGCAGAATTTTGTAACCAGACTAAATCATTCTACATTAAGCAAGGTGAACACAATGATGTTCCAAGACAATGTTCCCGTTACTTAATGAAACAAAACCTAATTATTTTCTGGGGCATGGGAGAGATTATATATTCCTGTTGTATCTACACAATGTAAAAATACATGCACATGCTGCTTAAGGGTCAGCACCTGTAGCTTAATCAATAATCTACAACATCCATGTGTCTGCATCCTTTCATACAATATTCAATGTCACTGCTTGTAAAAATGGTAATAACAACCCCAGCTACATTCAGCCTTGCATTTTTAGTTCAATGCTTTTTTGGGATTGTGCAGCCCACTTACCTGCAAACTGCCGTGTATGGACTGCCAGTGAATGTAAATTCTTTCAGAGAAACCTCACTGAACAACTTTTCAGAGCTAGTTATCAGAAAGCCTTGATGAATGGGGACCTTTGCAAAGAAGGGGAAGTATATTTTCCCAGTCACAGTTCCAAATAAGGTTTCTGACACTGGTGACATAAAATTCATTCACTTTACTGGAGTAACTTATACCCTTAAGGCATTACAGCAAATATGCAGTGTTACAGATTTTTCTTGTGTGGGAATTTAAGTCTGAGGACAGAATAACCTATACAATAGGACCTGGACATGCCTGCAGAAGTGAACTCAGTTTAATGAGACTGCAACATCATTGTGTCTGATGCTTCAGTTGTGCCTCTGAATGATCTACAGAATGGAAACCACATATTAACTCTGAAGTGCTGGCAGAGAACCACTCTTACAGATTTGGTAAAAGGAAGTCAGAAGCAAAGCTTAATCCGAAACAGCAAACACTGAAATGGCAGAAATTTACCCAAAGGAAGACTCAGTGAAATAGTGTAGGTATTTATCAATGTATAACTCTCACAAAAGGAGGAAAAGCTAATTTCTTCAGGGAGACAAAGAATGTGTTTAAGTTTCTGGATACACAGATTGCTCAGATGTATAAAAGGAGTGAAAATGTCTAAACCAACTCTGTTGCTTTGAAAGTGTGTAACTTAAAACTTTTTACTAACCACACTATGGCCTCTTGTAAAATATTTTTCCTAAAAATATTCGGTTCAGTTTTTATCATTTAATTAAATGGTCTAATTTTACATCAGATTTTTCATTTCCAAGCCCTCAGAAACAGTTTCATTTCCTAATTAGTGAAAGAAAACAAGAGGAAGTTGAACATAAAGTATCTCATGAAATACATTCCATTTAATTCTAGAGCTTCCTAGGAGAAGGCTGTAGGGAGATCTAAACTGAGGTCCCAACAGAGGTATACATGACTAAAAATTACCTCACAGAGAAAGAATAGAGATTTGGGTGCTGAAGAATGATGTTAAGAAATCAGATTAATTGTACAGAATTAATCCTCCTGCTAGGGAACGAACCAGATTTTTTTCATCTTCTGTTTTTTCCTTCAGTGACGCAAGTAGTTTCCTTCTAAAAACAATAGAAGTTTTCCACTGCTGGTTCCTAGTATAGTGAAATGGCCTTAAAATTCAGGAGGTGCTGTCACTCCGTTTTCCTTTTTGTATTAGTGGTTAATCATAACTTTGGCTTTGGGGTAAAGGCATACAGAGGAAAGATCCTTCATACTTCTCTCCATTATTTCAGTTCTGTGTTTATCAAATTCTCTTCATTTTTAAAGTGCACTGGGCTGTCTGAAAAGCAGCTTTGCTCTGCATGGCTAAACATAGAAAAGTTTTTGTCTTTAATAAGGGCTTAGATAAATAATCCCAAATCCCAGTGGGCCTTGTTAAAGCAACATCATAAAATTTTTACACTTCCTTATGAGTTTGGGAAAAAAATAGTCTACATATCAGTCTGAGCTCAAGCTGACTAATGTGGCCTTAGGGAAGGGACTGCTGAAATTCATGCATCTAGCCATTAGAAATGGATTTATAGATGCAATTATGATAAATCAGCATAGGTTTATTAAGTAATGATTTTTTTTTTTTTTTTAAATAGCAGTTACAGCTGAAAATAGAAGACATGTAGAACCAAGTGCTGTAAAGCTGCTGTGACCTGTTGGTTCTCTGCACTGTGAGCACACTGGGAGGTATTCACATCACTCAGTTTTAGGTACTCAGTGACCTGATTGATGAGCAGGGATGAGACAGCTGATGAAGATACTGGTCCCAGCTGTTGACCCTGCCTGGACATCTGAACGGCTCATCACTCATTTCCTAAACTGCCACGGTTCACAGTGCAGTGTCTTTAAGCAATCCAAAACTGGCAACAATTTACCTTCAACCATATGCTCTAAACTGCAGCAGCTGAGGACCTGACTGTCAAGTGGCTCAGACGTCTGTGCTGCAGCAGCAAGGCGAACAGTTGGTACAGTAACCTCAGCTAAGACTGTGACTGAAAGGCAGGGTTGGCTTAAGCGAGACAATCTGACTAAGTTCCTCATCTAGGCAGTGCAGGGAGAGTAGCAGAGAGGTGTTATGCCATGGTCAGGCAGCAAACCCAGAAAGCAACGTGGTATCCCCTTGCCTTGTTACTAGTGGTCACACCACAGTCCCCAGTAAAGGCTCTAACCACAAACCAAAGGAGCATGGTATTAGGCACTACGTAGAACATACAGCCCATAACCACAGAGCGCACGGCTGATCTATCGCTTATTAGGACAGAGCTGCCTGTTGAAACTTCCAGGCAAATGATGCGAACTGTACTCACATTAGATGCCAGTACCTTCCCACCAGGCCTCTCTGACTGCCTGCCTCCCGCTGCTCCGCACTACCACTGCTGGATCCACCAGCAGCCTCAATACCAGCACTTAGTACCAGAGCAATGGCGTCTTTGATACCCTTCCCTAACAGTACTGAAATAGGTGTGCATCCAGGACCCTAGACTAACAACTAATAGTAACACTTATTTCCTCAGCATAATCAACTAGGCAAGCCGCAAAGAAAAATACTTAAAAGGAAAATATTAAAAAGGAAAAGATCAAATGAAATCAAAGTTGAATGAACTGATGGCCTGTATGATCAGTGATGGCACAGCACTGCTCTTGCCCTGTACCTAAAGCCCTGGGTCCCCTGGCCACAGCATAAAGCACTTCCCTGGATGTTCTCATGCAAGTTATTCCTACCAGCTGTGCCACATGAAGATTTGCATATGCTCCATAAACCTTAATTCCCTTTTAAAGACCTATTATACCAAGCAGGAGGCCATTTCTGAAGTTCAAATGGATTTTCAGAACAATATAAAGATGAAAATGTTTCCTGGCCTCTGATTTTTAAACCTTTGTGTAAAATTAAATCACTTCCACAGTGCTGTTGATATTCCATATAGAAGTATTCACAAATACCAGGCACTCCAGAACATTATGCCTGAATCCAAAGGGAGAAGTTATCCTGCTGTACAAATAAAAGCTGTAATCACTGTTCACAAAAAAGCTCTCAGCTTGCTGCTTTAAAATTTTGGGTTTTTTTCTGATGTACTGAATTCAGAAGAGAAGGAAATGCAGTATTTCAAGATGTAATTACATGAACCTGCAGCAAAGGAACACCACAAATCACAGAATTGGCTGATCCTGATAATTCAATGACAGCAATATTTATTATTTCCACTCATTCAGTCTAAACCATTGCCAAACAAAAGCCTAATTACTAAAGTTAGAACTTCACATATGCCATATTCTCCCTTTCCCACTGAAACTGTAATTTTCCTGGAACAGTTTATTTTTATAATAATTTTCCCCCTTCACTGATATGATTGTGGCAATATTTGTACAGATGCTCACTCTATGCAGGTATGACACAACACTGACTTTAAAATATTAGGTGTGGCTGCAAGTAAAATTTAACAAGCCATTAAATCCTGAATAAATAAAACCAGCTGTCAAGAACATAGCTTTGTTTCCTAAAAATAACCTTAAGGTTAATTCAAAAACATAAACTGGCATAGCAATGTTTTTGACATAGGTCGCAAATGCCCGAACTACCTGGTTTTACTACATCCCACAGTCCACTTTGAAAACTCACTGCAGACTAATTGCCAATCTGAAAAGATCACTTCCCACTAGCCCCTTTTCCCTGTCCTCAGCCAGTATGTGTCCTCACACACCTGTCAGGTTTCCTCTGTGCATGGAAATCCTCATCCATAAATAACCCCTCCATCCTTCACAAAACTGTCCCTAGTTTTAACACCTCCTCTACTCAGAGCTCATTTCCAAGTTTTCCAACTATTCCAAAGCTTTCCCCTTCCTTTATGGCTGAGTTTTAACACTGTCCGTATAATCCATATAATAGTCCATATAATGCTTACGTTGATGGAGTCCTCCGCAGCACTTAGAGGGCTGTCCTGAGTCCTGCTGCAGACACAAAGCAGAGCTGGAGGAATCACACAGACCATCAGCCACCTTTCCAAGACAGCACTGTGGCAGCTGCACTGGGCACGCACACACACACACCCCTCGACACAGTCAGATCAGGTAATGCAGATTATTCTGGCTCTTGAATTTCGTTTTATAAGCTTTCTTAAAATGTTATGGCTCTAGAAATGGGGAAACCTAGTCTCAGCTTAGAAGCACGAGGAACAGGAAGGAGAGACATACAGCCTGGCAGCTGAGTTCTGGACATGAGCAAGAGCAGAAGAAGAAAAAAGGAACAGAGAGGGGACTTAGATGGAAGATTAAAGCTAGGTTTAGCCAAGTTAAGCCAATGCTGATGCAGGAGCTGATGTTACGGACAGACTAAAATGCTGCTTTGACAAAAGGAAGTAAAGTAGGCATGGAAAGACTGAGTCAGAGCCACCAGCTCAGTGAGAAGAGAAGCCTGTGAGTAGATGACCTCATTCAAACAGGAGATGTAACAGCTGAAAGACAGCTGCAGATAAAGTACTATAAATCCTTTGCAAATAAAGTTAATTAGAATGGACTTCAGAGGTAGGAGAACACACCATAGGTAAAGAAACAATGCTACACTTGATCATTAATGAATTGTTGAGTAGGAGCCTCATCAAGACCATGGTACCAGTGTGGCTCTCCATATACATGCAAACTTGTCACTCTGAAGAGCTTTCAGAGACCAAAAGAGATATGGTGAAGGTGAACTTGAAAGTCTTTTGGTAGGTCAGTGACAAGAGTTGGAAAATTGAACCAGAGGGCATCTCCCAGGCAAAAAGCTCATCTCCCTGCAAGAACAGGTACTGCGCAGAAGCATACCTTTTTGCAATTTTGTCATGCTTCATCTTAAAAGCAATTCTGTTTCTTGAAAACATTATCCCTAGAAGGCTCTGCAGGAACCTCACTGCTCTGATATTAGAAAGCTTTCAAACTCCAGTCTAAACGTTTTCATAATCAACTGTATCTGTATATTCTCTCCAATTTCTACTGAAGGAAATTGATGAACATTACAGTTATCTGGTACCCACTAATACAGTATGTTCTTGAAGAAATTTGCTGAGTTAAGACTTGCATCAGACATAAGTGGTGATACAAGAAACCCACCTGGACAACTGTGTTACCTTCAACGGTCCTGTGCGTAAAGGAGAGCTGCAGAGGTGCTAAAAGTGTCTGCAGAATTGGTGTCTTGGGGGGCAAAACACAGCTTCTCAGTAACTGATTTCTTTTTGCAGTAGCCAGTGAGAGTTTCATCAGTTTCAGAAAAACAAAATACAGTTTTCAATGAAATCTCTCAACTTGGACAAGAGTTTGTATTTCTTAATCATCACGACATGCCTGTAAAATTAGAGGCCTGAATAATATTAATGACACGCAGCCACTTCTGTTTGAAATAAAACAGCTGATCAGCAGTTTGCAGCAATAATATGCAGAGAGCTGAAAAAAGGAAGTAGAGAATACCAATGGACAAATTTTGTAGGTATGACTACAATCAGTTATGCTCACATTTGGCAATGATATTAGATTCAAATTGCACTAAATCATTAAATATCTGATGGCTCTTCTTAAAGTCCCTTTTATTCCCTTTTTCACAAGGGATGATTCTTTGCATTACCAGCATTAATTCCAGCTGGTCAAAACTATGCTGGATTCTTTTTTTTTTTCCCCCAATTAAAAAATATTCCCCGTAATATATAATAATAAACCTCTAGAAGAGGTTTAAGATCTGGAAGAAAAATTAGTGTAAAAAATACTTAGAAATGCTTCATCAGTGTTCTCTGTAGGCCATACTATTGTTTCCATCACAAGATGTCAACTTTGGACAAAAATAAGGAAACACATTATATTGCTCAACCATATTGCTTTGTGAGAAACACAGGACAGTTGGGAAGCCAGTCCATCAGGAAAAAGAAGTACATACAGAAGTGCGATTACCTCAACAACATTTCTATACTAAAACAAAACAGTTTTGGAGGGTTCCAAAAAATCAATGTCTACAGCGGAAAGAAAAATTGTGCTTAGTTTAAAACTCAACTTCTAACCAGTTCTGCAGCTGCCTGTCAGTACCAGCTGAAAAGCCCCAGTTGCCGCATTGGAGACACGGACATCCAGTTGACACACATGCCTGCTGTCATTTACCTGAAGAACCATCTTCAACAAGACACTATTCAATTTTGCTTTCTCCAGGAAAGCCAGCAAAATCAGGGCCCACAGCAGCACTAGAATAATTTCTGTATTCCTGCCTCCCAGACTATGGAGAACTCCATAACATCAGAATCCAGTCAGTGTTGCTGTGAAATAAGGAAAAAATTGAAGGCTTCACAGGTATTATGGTAATGCATACACTCTGGGAAAAATGTAAATCAAATTTAATACTCTTTTAACCATACACAGAAGGAAAATGGGCATGGCCAATCCAACAGCTCACTTCTGAGTAGATCTAGTAGTCCTGCTTTTGGTAATTATTTGACTGAAATTCTAAAATTCTGCAGCAGTTAGTCTCTGGAACAACACCTTCCACCTTTCCAGTCAGATCTCCTCCTCTTCTTCCTCAAACATTCATATCCACATATGTATCACTTATTATGCCTATTAGTTATACAAATTATTTAATTTATAGCTTAAGGCCAGTATTCAAAGCAGCCAGCATGAGAATTGCTTGTTCTGTTTTGATGCTAGAGCATTCAAAATAAGCAACTAACAGCAATATCCTGGTTTTGCCACACACAAATGGAAATATCCCAAACAACTTCACAAATTACCCTTCCTTGGTCTCAAGTCATACACTCCCAATTTGCTTTAGCCTTACTGATTTTAAAAGTATTGCAAGTAAAATTAGCAGCATAAATAATTTTGTTAATCTAAGTATTGTTAGTTTATGCAGCCTGTCATGGAGAAATACAATAGAAACAACAAATGCTAATTAATTTAAGACAGCCCAAGATCCTAGAATTCCATAAATCAAGTTTTGAGGTTTAAGCAGTTCTTGTCAGCAATCTGTCCAAGAGGGTTTTATAAGTTTTATTTTTTCACTCTTGGCTCCTTATAGGATTCCTGCCTACTCAAATGGATCTTGTCATTTAAAAGGCATTTTAGGAGCTGAGTACTTACAGTTCCCAAGTGAACCCAACAGTCTTTATAAATGAGAAACAAACTTTAAGTCTCTAAGTGGAAAGCTGCTACAGTTTGACATACGAGTATAAAATTATCCTCAATGTAATGAGGATAAAATCACTATCGCATTTAGGCTATCTGGCTTTCAAAAAAGCAGCGTTACACAGAAAGTAAAATTAATATAATAGAGATATATACATGCCCCATAGTAAGACTTGAATAGACGTGACATTGCTGTCCCTCCAGCAAACTAGCCAGTAAATCTAACTCCTACATGTAATCAGCAAGAACACTGCACACTGTAATCCCAGTGTATGGACATGGATCCCCATGTCCATTTGCCAATATGAGTCCAGAATTGTCGTTCACTAAATGCCCCAATCCTGGATCTAGGGGCAACTTACTGAAACTAGCAGATCAGTTTAGAAGAGGTTACAAGAGTACAGCGCAGCAGCAGTGAACTTCTGGAACTTGCTGTTACAAGAAATTGTAGAGGCTGACAGCACCACTAAGGTCAAAACGTGATTATTCAAAGAGATGGTAAAAAGATGCATGAACAGATAGTAAAGGAAACAGGCAGGGCTGTACCCTCTAACACCCTTAATACAGCAACTGCAGAGCTGAGCAGTACAAAGAAGTGCTGAAGCTCACATGCTACTCTAAAGAACACCTCTGGATGTTGGAGGGAGGATACTGGGTGAGACAGTACACTGCTCTGGCCCAGCATGGCATTTCTTACATTCTTATCATCCTATAAAGGTGGAATTAACTACCTGGCAATCCAGTTGCTTCAGACTATACATTTTAAATAGGTTTCAGATAGTCTTGCTGCTTTTAGTTCACAATTTTTTCCCATTCAGTTTGATATTTCTGTCATTGCCAATCCTAAGATTCCCAAAAGAGCTGGAGCTATATGAGCAATATGAACCAGAGAGACATGAGAACTACCAAAATTGTGCTTACCTGAATAACAGTGTTTCACAAATAAATATGAAGAATAATACTAAAAAAAAAAAAAAAAAAAATACAAGCCTGAATTGTATTTTTGTTCTACCATATTACAGAATCACAAATCCTGACTCAAAGGCGTATTAAATGTGATAGGTCTTAATAGCATATTTCTCTATTTTTTCTAAAAAATGAGAACATAAGAAGTAGGTAAGCAATAGCACTTACAGTCAATTTCTTATTTTTACATTGCCAATTACTATGTAGATAGCATTCAACACTTCTAATGCAGAGTACAAGAGCAGTACCCTGCAAGATGAGTAGTGACGCATCAGCTCTTTCATGCCACAAAAGCAGAAAGACAGGCTATTGGTCAGATTATTAACAAATGGCGAAGTGATTTGGGATTGCAAATTTGCTTTAAAAAAAACAGTCAGAACCCTACCTCTGATTTCAATGCTAAATTTCAGAAGATGAGCAAAAAAGGCAATCTAAGCAACAAGCTCAACTGGAATGATAACATGAGCAAAATTTTTAGCAAAATACAGGACACCTTTTTTGGTAGACAAAGGGTTTATTCCAACATTTTTCTCCACTTCAGTTAGTACTTCTAAGACTATGTAAAATTGAAAACATTAGATACCAAAAATATGACAGCTCCAAAGAGTTGGAAAGATCTTTCAGAACTGTGTTTAGGAACAAGGATGAAGTTCGTAAGTAACTACCGTAAAAGGATGCTGCATGTGGCAGTTTTGGTTTCAATAAACAAGAAAGTCAGGATATATCTCCTGGAAGTTATACTTAAAAGTTGCATACATCTTCTCCTAGAGGTGGGAAAGGATGTTACCAGTACTGAAGAACATTCGTTCTTCTGAAGAACAATCTCTAGCTAAAAATAATAGTTCTCAGTTGGAGCTTTCCTGTCTTCCTCCAAGCTTCAGCCCAAGCATTCAAAGTTCAGGAGGCTTATAGCTTCCACATGTCTATCAAACACTGAAAAGTATTTTTTTTCCCTCCTGTCCCAAAACCCTAACTGGCATGAGACCGCATCTTTCAAAAAGTTTTGCCTGACTGCCCAGTCAGCTCTTTTAAGGCAACCCAACCCGCCTGTGGTGTCTATTCCCTTAACTTGATACCATGAAAGAATTCAAGAACGGAACAGAAAAAAAAAATATCTGAAACAAACCAGGTCCTTCACACTCCATTTACAATCACATCCACTCATTTCACAGAATCAC